>NC_134408.1:102414388-102691888 GCF_038048845.1 Mixophyes fleayi | reverse complement strand
TTCTTAGACAGTGCCGCGGCTGCTGTATAGGAAAGAGCTGACGAAACGGAGCCCCTGGGGAGGGGTGCTTATTTCAATATCCAGAAGTGCGAAACAAACATTTTCCACCTGTTCTTACTCATCATAGTCACATAGTGGAAAAACCACATTGCATCTGTAGAGGCCACACACCCAAACCAACTAAGATACACCCATTTTTGGTACAGTATGGTGTATTTCCCTCACTAAATAATGCCTCCTTCAAGACAAACGTAAAATATATGCTTGTATGAATTGTAACCATATAAATATAAAGCAAACATAATAAAGTGCACTTATTGTATTTCACATCCCTATAAACCTTATAATACAAGAACAGCTATATTTGAAGGGTAGCACTAACTCAATGCAATGCAAAATGTCTGAATTTCCCAGCAGAGTAGGTCACCCTAAGTTGGCGGTGCCCTGATGGTGTAATTCGATGCCCATAACGTCACCATGGCTGTGTTGCCGCAAATCAAAGCGCTACGGGATTTGCTGGCGCTATATAAATAAATGTTGATGATGATGTTGATGATGAAATCCCATCATTGAGCAGCGGGTGTACTGATTATGTAAATTGAATCACAATATATGTATATATTTATTTTTAAATATATATATATATATATATATATATATATATATACACACACTGCCATACACTATAAAAATTAAACTAATTAGACTAATGAAAAAGTAATTGAAAATGTTTTCTTGTGTGATCAACACTTTGCATAACTAAAAGATGGGTGTCATGCACGAAGGAAACGTATAAGGAAGTGAAGGACGTAATAAAGATGACCTTCAGTACTTCAATCTCCAAAACAAATAAAAATCTAAATGCAAATCTACATATTGCAACCTATTTCTTCTCACCTTGCACAAGGTTATGTAGTTATTTAAGAATCATATTTTCCAGCATGCTCCATTACATATCTTTAATAGATGTTTGCAATAAATAATATTGGTATAATGTATACAGCACCACATTTTTTTTAACTTCATACATATGAAATATTACACAGTGAAGGCAATGACAACGCTAGGTGTGTATTTTCTGTTTTATACATGTCTTCGAAGATAAACCTTCAGGCTGGAACTATTTTTAGCTTCCTTGTTGCACAGGGGACAGAGAAGATTGCAGGACTAAGGCTGGGAGATTGTAAACAGGGAAGCAAATGAGAATGAATAAGACATCAATAGCAAAGTCGTGGCGATGATGTTAATAATAATGAAACCATCTACATTATGACTGTTCTGTATCTAGACCATCGCTGGTTAACTGCACAGATATGCCTACGCAGGTATGTAGTCATCTTTCATGTATAACTTACATTATACCAATCAAATTCAATATATAGTTTGCTTTGTACTTCTCTACAAAAATGCCTCATTACCACAATGTCTAAAAATGTTGAATATCATTTATTATTTATTATTGCATTACAAAAGTATACTGAATTGCTATTTAAAGGTTATTTTTTAAAGTTACATTTAGCATGTAATGTATGTACTTGGCATGTACAGTATTGTGTATGTTCAGCCACATGTAAGTTATTGGCAGATGTGTATGCATATAGACTAGATGAGTATTAGGCAGCTGATAAAATATTTCCTTTGTCTTGTTGCTACTTGCATGCAGTGCAGTCAATGCCATTTAAAGGTTAATTTTCTGTAGATGATCTCATCCTAGAAAAAAAGTGCGGAATCACTTTAAAAGGCAGCACTGTGCAAGGAAGCATTTTTGTGTGTGTCCGATTTATGACTCTGTATGCATCTACAGTGACAGATCATCTGTCTGGGTGTGCTGTCTGCTATACAATTTTGTCTGGATGTATGATACTTTTAACTCTTTAATTTCCAATTGTTAAATTAGCGTTAAACCATATTTTACGTAGAAATCGGTGCACCATATTATATATCAAATAAATATATGATTTTTTTGTTTAATAATGCATTTAAAAGTACACCACTTCAACAGCAAGTGCAGGATTTTCAAGAGGAGGTGGGATGTTTGCATTTTATCATCCACCAAAATTTACCATAGTCTTCGTGAACGCTTACCATCATCATCATCATCATTTATTTATATAGCGCCACTAATTCCGCAGCGCTGTACAGAGAACTCACTCACATCAGTCCCTGCCCCATTGGGGCTTACAGTCTAAATTCCCTAACACACACACATACATACATACATACATACATACATAGACGGAGACAGACAGGCTAGGGTCAATTTGTTAGCAGCCAATTAACCTACTAGTATGTTTTTGGAGTGTGGGAGGAAACCGGAGCACCCGGAGGAAACCCACGCAAACACGGGGAGAACATACAAACTCCTCACAGATAAGGCCATGGTCGGGAATTGAACTCATGACCATACGTCTCTGCTTGGCTTCATGGTGCTTTAACCAAAGTGTTAACAAACTTAATGCAGTAATTTTTATAAGCAAAATAATATAAAGCTCATTGTCACATTATTAAAGCTTTCTATGAATTAATTAGCTATCATTTATTACTCACACAATTGATTATCAAAAAATTAAATTCCTTCTCAAAGTTAGGTGAAAGCATTCATTTTTTTTTAGGTGCATTTGCTACCTGGTTCCTGTGATTTGTCCAACCATTTATTCGTGAATTTATATTTGGCATAGTGATCACCTTTATTCGTGCCCAATAATTACAGTCTAACAAGTCACATAAATTAGCCATTTGGATTTAACTTGTGATCACTCCTGACAGTCATCACCAAAGGTACTAGCTATTTTGGCATTCATTTTGACAAACCTCCTGCTAAAATATGGAGAGAGACAAGATAAAATTACAGACAGACAGAGACCTTTCTAAAATAATGTGAATCTTAATAACTTGATTTCCAAAGAAGCTCTGCAGCAGCCTTTCTATTTGTTTAGACCATTACGCTGAGTGAATGTGGTGTAGGTTGTCCCAGTGCAAGCTAAGCAGGCAAGGCTGGCTGGTATGGTTGTATTCTCTCTGGCATGGGCTGAAGCAAGGAGCCCCACTGGTAAGTCTGTAGGCTGGATGGCCGCTCATTCCCTTCTGCCATACTGTGTGGGTTCTTTTTTTCAAAGCTGCTAATGCCCTCCTCTTGATTGTTTGGACCATCGCCAGTATCCTTAACAAAAGAGTAGTTCCTTCCCCTAGCAACACATGCACTGCTAACTTCCCTTGTCTGCTTAGCCTGCACAGATTTAGTACTTTCTAGTTAGGCTAATGCAGTTAGCTGTTTTAATTGCCCCACCCCCCAACATAGAAGAATATTTGAATATTTAAAATACAGATTTGTCTAATTGAATAATTGTTAGGAACTTGTAATTAGTATATCATTTATTTCTCTCAAACCACGGTAGCAAAGGCCAACCTTCTCTTTCAACTGCTATAATGTATGATGAATCTCTCACTTTTTCAGTTTTATTATAAATTTATTGTCAATGACAGAAAGAGAAATACAGATAAAGTTAATTAAAAAGCCTCCCTGGAAATCTACATTTACTTGTCTTGAGTAAATTAAATTAGAATATTATTATTGTTTCTCTGCTGTGCAACAAAGTTGTCAGTTTGTAACAAACCTTTTTAAAAGCTTATTTTATCAGTGAATTCGTTTTTGAATAAAGCTTTTTTTAAAAAATTATCTTTTTAAATATGTTTGAATAAATGCAATTAAACAAGTGATTAAAACAGTAACAGTCCTACAAAAAAATATCAACAGCTCATTCCCGCAGGGGGCCTGCAGAGCAGACAAGTAATATATCTCTCTTCTACAGTAGTACTAACCAATGAATTAACCAATATATAATTTTAAACATCCTTTGGGTTGTTGGCAAATAATTGTTCTATCATTTACCAGTCTGTGAGAATAAAGTCCTAGAACAACTGTCTAATATGGAAAGAACCCTAGTAAACAGGAGCCATATTCCAAATGATTTTTAGTCCATCATCATCATCATCATCACCATTTATTTATATAGCGCCACTGATTCCACAGCACTGTACAGAGAACTCGCTCACATCAGTCCCTGCCCCATTGGAGCTTACAGCCTAAATTCCCAAGCATACACACACAAACAGAGAGAGAAAGACTGGGGTCAATTTTTGATAGCAGCCAATTAACCTACTAGTATGTTTTTGGAGTGTGGGAGGAAACCGGAGCACACGGAGGAAACCCACACAAACACAGGGAGAACATACAAACTCCACACAGATAAGGCCATGGTCGGGAATTAACTCATGACCCCTTCGCTGTGAGGCAGAAGTGCTAACTACTTAGCCATGTAGATTATGTCCATTATTTTTGTAAGAAAAAAGGCTACAAACTTGTGGAGTCATCCATCTTAGAGGAGGTGCACTGATTTGCAAAAGTGTTGACCAGGACCTCAACCAGACAGACTAAGTTCTGGATTAGAGTTTGAGAAGAGGCTGTTTGTGGAAGGAGTTCCTTGGGGCTCATACTTTGTGGAAAGATGCAGAGGAATTTATAAGGATGCTTCTTAGTGGTTCCATTTGATATGTGTGCTACACATAGCTGCGAATTGAGTAGGGATTCTAATAGGTGGTGTTTGAAAAATATATAATAATCTTAGGAAGATGTTCATCTTTACTGAGGTGATACGTCCAATCCAAGACATAATAAGGCCATTCCACAGGTCCAGGTATTTTGTAGAGAAGCATAACTCCCACATGCTAAATATGGGTGGAGTGCCAATTGAAGATAAAGTTAAGTTTGCTTTCTTTTTGGATAGATAAACAAATCTAGAATTTCTGAAGTGCTGGATCTCAGCAAAAAGATTATGGAGTAAGACCAAGGGATTTGTTATAATAGCAATGATATCATCTGTGTAAAGAGCAACTTTGTTGCCATTTTTATACCGGCAATATGTAGATTTGACTTAATTTTGGTGGCAAGGGGTTGAATAGTTCGATACTCATGGGGCTAAGGGACACACTTGCCTGACTCAATTTCCATCAGGTAAGAAAGGAGAGGTGCATCCATTCACCCAGACTGAACTTGTGAGGTTATGATACTTCCAATATACACATGAAAAACTTGTCCTGAAAACCATAGAAGGTTCACATCATGAAGGGCCACCCCAAGCACTCAAAGGCAAAGGTTTTAAAGAAGACAAAAACAACAACCATAAGGCCATTGAACATATAAACAATTCCAAAAATTAAGGCATCATTACAAATGATAACATCAGTTTAACTTCTCAGAATAAAAATTGGTTAGGTATATCGGTAAAAACAGGCATTGAATGTGCATAACGATTAACAATACCAATATTATAATGGAGTGCATAGGAATCATGATCATCGATAAATGAGAAAACAAAGAGTTTGTTGGGGTAATAGAGGATAAGGGAATTTAAACAGGGGATAGTGAAGGAATGATAGTTGTTTATGTCATGGTAGGGCCAGGTTATATCAGTGAGGGTGAGACTCCCAGGTAGAGGACGAATACATGTACGGGTTGGGGGGAGTGGATGACCACCCCAACAGGGAAAGAAAGCATGTCTGCCAAAGATCAGAAATCATCAGTGGTCAGCAATTGGAAGGGCAGAACTCGTGCAACCTCAGTTCAACTCTCTAAGAAGATGTGGTAAATTCAAACAGTTTGAAAATATTCCATTGAACAGGAGCTGTCAATGATTCAACGTACAATCCCCACTTTTTGTTGAATCGTACCCTCCCTTTTTCAATATTAGGGAGCGCAGCTTTTCTTTCTAAAGAAATAATATCTAATATCGGTGTCTGATTGGCTGGAGTGGGTGAAACTGGTCTGATTGGCTGTTCGAGTATTCACCCCTCTAGGTCAATTAAGTTAATTTATTCTTGTTGTCCATCTGCTTTAGTATTTACCAGCACAAGTTAATTATTTTTTGATGGGTAGTACTTCATTTTTATTTATCATATATATGGAAGTCAACATTATCAAGTTAGTGTTCATGATATGCCATATCTTTATTCTGGTCGCATCAAAATACATTTATAGCAAAATTACCTGGTTTGGAAATGAATTGATTTTAATGGATTGACAGTTCAGTTTAAGGAATTATATAATGATTTATTGATGGCACTGTTTATTGATTTTTACTTTTGAACAAAGTCAGTCTATAGTAGATTCCCTTTTGGTATTTCAAAAGACTGTTATATAACTAAAAAGAGTGGTCAGATGCGGGAAACCTACTGGGCCAGATGTTTGTAGCGCTTTGTCCAAACCCAACTGGGCCTGGCATCTTCTTAGTGGAGACCTTTTTAATGGCTTCTTCTGAATGTGCATCTGACATCTTTAATAGACATGTATAAAAGTCCATTATAGGCAGCATGGTGGCTTAATGGTTAGCACTTCTGCCTCACAACACTGGGGTCATGAGTTCGATTCTTGTCCATGATCTGATCTGTATGAGTTTGTATGTTCTCCCCGTGTCTGCATGGGTTTCCTCCGGGTACTTCGGACTTCTTTCACAATCCAAAAACATACTAGTAGGTTAATTTGCTGCAAATTGACCCTAGTCTGTCTGTGTGTGTGTGTTAGGGAATTTAGACTTTAAGCTCTATTGGGGCAGGAACTGATGTGAGTGAGGACGCTGCGGAATTAGTGACACTATATAAATAAATAATTTATTTATAAAATTCCCCTTAGCAGATAACATTAAAAAACAAGCAATCCCAGAAAAAATCATATATGGAACATAAGTCTAAAATATTTGACGTTTCAACCTGAATTTCCACTAAACTTTATAGTAATAGTTCATACTTGCCAATTTTCTAAAGTTGACTTCCGGGAGCCTGCCAGAGGAGGTGGGCCGTGATGGGGGGTGGGGCTCCAAAATTTGCATCATTTTGGACCCGCCCCGTGACGTAATTTTACAGCAAGGGGCGGGGCCAAACACAGCTATTCACCGGGAATCGCTGTGTTTTGGACCTAATTCAGCCCACTTTACTAGGAAGTGGGCAGATGCGGGAGATTGCCACACTCTCCCGGGAGTCCGTGAGACTCACGCGAAATGCAGGAGTAATTGGCAAGTATGTAATATTTCCTTCCACTTCTATCGTAAACAAGCGATAGCCACTTCATAGCACTATGTGAATGTCTTGAAATAGGACAAACCTAGGAAACTACAAACCAGTCACAAAATATCTGGGGGGTTTTGTTGCTAAAATGTAAGATGTAAGTTTACACCTTTTATAACTAGTTTCTCTAAAAATATCTAATTTCCCTAATAGCATTTGCTAGAGATTTGTTTAAGAAGCCTTACTCAGACTTTTCGTGGCTGTATTTGTGCAGTTTATGCTGGGATGAAATTGCAACTAACAAATAATATAGTAATAATAATATTTTAATAATGACAATGAATAATTAGGTAAAGTATTATGTTAAGTTCACATCAGTCTTTTATCACAACGTAATCTGTCCCCTGTAACGAAAAGTCAAAGATGTAGAGCACAAAACAATGGTTAGCTACTAGTGATATGTGTAGTTTCCACTTCTATCAGCACAGTGTTCCTTGTTGGGATGTATTCACACAGGCTTATTTTCTCTATGGGAGGTTTGATCTGCTATAATCTGTTCCCTATGGGCATGCATGCAGCATGTCTTGTCCCTTTTGGTCCATAAACCTTTCTCAGGTATGTAGGCATGAATAGCTTGTGGTCACTGATAACTTTTCTGACCCGTTTTGATCTGTTCATTGTCACCCATATTTTTTTATTATTAAATTGTGACAGTTACAGATATTTTCTTATTTAATTGTTATAATATACTTAATAGACAGCCGTAAAATAATTGAAAGTAGTTATTAAATGAAAAACATGAATTATGGATTGTTAAGCAGACTACAGCCATACTGATTTAGTAAGCTCATTCTACAAAAAACAGCGCTGAAAAACGCACAATATATTGGGTCCATAAGCTTACATCCAGTTTGTATGTGAGTACAGCATGCGTAACAGGACTTGTTCCAGCTATTTTGTGGGTTGTGATTAAAAAAGTTAACACCTGATATACACACCATGGGGAGAGACTCAGTTGCTGGCGATGTGGAATGGACATCACGGAAGTGTCCGGCTGCGCACATGGGGAAAGTAAGGCAAAAAAAATTGTTTTTTTCCTGGACAAAATCATATTTCAATGCAAGGGGTGCAAATAAGTTTATTGTTTTGCACATAAAATAAATACTGGCTGTTTTTTCATGTAGTGCACAAATACTTGATAGCTTATTTGTACACTCACAATTAAAGTTGATCTAGGACATGCTCTATCCCAATTATAAATCTTTTCTTACGTTTTAAATTTATCTCCCCCTCCAAAACAACATGGTTTTGCCAAGGTTCAAAGTTACTCAATTTTTTTGCTTTACTTTCCTTAATGAATCGGACCCATTGTCGGAAATTACAGTAGGAATCTCTCCTCATTTTATCTCCCACTTTTATGGGGTGCAAGGAAACATGAGCACAGATTCCAGCCATAAATTCGTTGCGAGGTGTCTCCACAGACATTTGTGAGACGTCATGCTCCGAATTGAATATCCCTCCACCGAGTTTATACATAGATACACTCCCACATTCCACTTTTGGACACGTTTTCCCTGTAAATTTGCCCCTCTGAGGCTATATTTACTGCAGGGGTTATAACTCCAGATGAAAATGTGCATGCTGGAATGAGTAAAAACATCACTTTGAAGTCCAACCTACTGCCGCTTTAGAATCAAAGATTTTGTTCATTTAAATTTTTCCCTAAAGTACTGCTCACTTGCGCCTCATTTATGACTTAAAGGGGCTTTGCACTTTAAACATAAGGTTCTAGTAAATCCCTTGTCTTCCTTTTTCTAGTGTTTCGGTGGGGTTCCTGCTCTTCCAATCAGCAGCTGGTTTTAATTTAAAGCCACTGCACCGGATCACTCCTACTAAAGAAAGCAGAGCAGTTTCACAAGTGATCAGCAGATGCCCCGGCAATATGTAAATGCTGAGACCCTGCTAAACAAAGGGAAAGTACTAGTATTAGGAAGGGTTGGGCTTTAGCAGAAATTATATTTAAAGTTTAAAGAGTGGATATCGGGACTGTCCTCTCATCCCATGTGCCACTCTTGTACATTGATTATTTCCTTTCAAATGTGCATTTCCATAAAAATAAACAATTGCTTGTAAGGGGCAAATAATCCATTGAAAAGATAGGCCAAGACGTGATCAACCTCCAAAGATGTTTAATAAGTCTTTACTTTTGTACACAGACAAAAATACCTCGTAAAATGACATTTATGCAACTTTATAAATTATATTAGGTGTCTCATATAAACAATGTTATACAGAATAACATAAATGCTGCAACTCTTGACTGCTCTACACGTTCCTTTCTTTCTCCACAGGATGATTGACTGATGTGTAGTAAATTGCTACTGATGTATTTTAGTATATTTTCCTACTTTGTGTGAGGATTTATTTTGTGGAATGAGAAAGTCCTGGCTGTATGTTCTTTGGGACCTAAGAGATCTTGTGATAAAAGTGTTGTAGCTATGAATACATTCTATCCCCGTGGTAGTTGAGTTGCTTCCTGGTTGGTAGTGTTCTTGAGGTGTTCTTCCGTTATGGCTCTTTATTGCTTTATTGCTGCTCCTTGCGAAGAGAGGTCTGTTTAATTGCAACAAATCATACTACACTAGATGTGTATGTCCGACTGTTTTGAGTTTTGTTTGCTAATAAATAGCAAATGTGCTTTAACCAACAGCAACCAGTTAGATATTTTACTTTATTCTCCAACTTAAAACAGACAGATAAATTGGTTGGTTGCTATGGATTTAACCATTTGCACTTTATTGGTGAATACTCCCCACCGTTTTTATTTATGAAATTAGCATATCTAGAAATGTTAAAGTACAACACAGCAAAGGCTTAAAATAGTAGAGTAGAATTCTTACAGGGATTAATAGGCCTCATAGTCCCAGACCTGCTTTTCACACTTTTGTAAATGCTGAAGAAATGTATCATGTAAAGACATGGTTGGCTACCATCTCATTAAGATATTTAGAGGTTTTTTTCCCTATACAGAGACATTTTAAAGTTTCATATCCACTGACATTCAATGATGGACAAGGAGTTAATGACAAACATAATGAGATCGCTTTTTAGTGTAAAATACAGTCAGAAAATACCTTTAATGAAAAAATATCAGACTGTACCACATTGTCCTGCTTGCTGCACCCATCCTCAAACAGAAGGTGATCCTGGCAGAGCTGTCTGTGGTCCTTCCCAAAATATTCAGCTTGGTCTTGTTGATACCTGTATCACATCTATTATGCTTAAGATAACTTTGCCCATCCTCTCTGATTCTTCATGCATCAACAAGCAGCAATGAAGGGTGTCTAAACCTCTGCTTGGATGCTGAGTGAGGCGATACAAAGCACAGCTTCCTGGCAGATGCTGTCAGAGGTAATTGAGCGGAGAAACAAGACTATGACAGGAAACATACATTTTGTAACTCAGATTTATTTTCAGTGGTTGTTTCCAGAAACGTATCCATGTCTTTGTTTGCAATTTCCCTCCCATAACTGTTGAAATTACATCATTACAAGAAACTTGTCACTTAAGGTTATGTGGTTTAAACACAGTTTAATAAGTTTAGTTGTATGTTTACTGTCATGGGTAGTACTCCACCCATTTGTTTTTATTGATACCCTCCCCCCAATTTGGTGATTTTCATATTGTTGACCAATGCTGTTTTTAACAGCTCTACTGCCCATTACTCACTGCTTGTGCTAAGAAAAGTCAGTGTAAAGTGCATATGTTAGCACCCCACTTGGAATTTGCTGGTGCTATATGAATAAAGGATGATATAAACACTGTACATTGCACATGTGTACAAATAGTGGATGATATACGGTGTACAGATTCGTATACTTTTTCTAATGTGTCCAGAACTTTTCACATTCATTTAAATGTGGTTTCCATCATGTGTACTAACTGTAGAAACTACATTGTAATGAATGGGCTATTAAAATGAATGGGAGATGCTCCATACGTACATAAATAAAAACAGGCAGTGTAATCCGCTAAATATTCCTCGTTCAGCCCCAGCACTACATAGCTTGAGTTGTTTGCCCCTATTAACAAGCTGTGACTGTCTGGGTTGGTCATACTATAACAGAAAGACTGAGGAATGGGGCCCCCCTGTTATAATGTGAAACTAGCTTCAGCCCGATGAGCATGGATTAGAATTCTTTAGGGTTATCAGGCCAGCAAAATCTGTGCACTCCTTCCCCCCCCCTCCAACTCTTCCCCAGGGTAAGTCAGCTCTTCCTTGCACTTCTTGGGTGAAAGGTGCCAGGGTAATGTGAGCCATTGGCGACTTGGATATGCTGGTGCATCTGGAAATGCTCATAGCTGCCATAGTCTGTGGACCTACAATCGCACAAAATTATGACCCACAGTACTTTAATATTGATGATGATTAATGGTGATTAGTCTATGTATGAAATGCTATAGCAAGCAAAAATAGCACTGTAATCTACATATTTATAGATGTTTCAGACTAATGTCTTTTACGACTTCCCTCTTAACAGTACATGCTCGGCTTCCCCCTCCCCTCATCATAGTACATGCTTTGCTCCCCCCCTCCCTCATCACAGTACATGACCTCTCTCATCACAGTACATGCTCTGGGCCCCTCTTCCTCATATAATTGCTGTAGGTTTTTTAGATGATTTTAACAGCAAAACATTAAATGTGATTTTAAGACAGATCCTGTCTATCTCATATTTATCTATTTATCTATCTCATGTCTATCTATTTATCTATCACATATACATCAATCACATACCCATCTATCTATCTCTATCTATCACATATCTATCGCATATCTATCTCTCTTACACATATCTATCAACCTATTCTATTTCATATAGAGAAATAAGTATTGAACACGTCAACATTTTTCTCAGTAAAAATATATTTAATATTTTTTTCATGAAACCGTCCTCTCGCGCTCCAGTAGAAGGTCTATTGAAAGTATAGGGTGGTTAAAAACCCGCGTGTGATTTTTTTTTTTTAACGCTGCGGGGAAAAAAACAAATTGCGGTCAATTGAATACCCCCCAAAATATGATTATTAAATAATTAGTTTATCATTTGAAAGTATACAACATTATTGTAATTCATGATGACCCTAATTTTACCAAGAGTTCTTAAACTGAGTGCTCCTCACTAATGTCCTACACAACAGGGCATGGGGGTAATGATTTTGCTAAGGGTACTTTCAATAAATATTTTTTTCAATTGTACTTCCTAAACTTTAGCCAAGTGCAGTAGTAAGTGCCATTTGTGTACAATATATGTGTACCCTAGCGTGAAATGTGCCTCGGACATCCAACTTCTTTGGAAGCGCAGCGGATAATTTATCTTACGGCGAACATATCAGTGTTTTGTCTTTCTTTTGCCATGGAGTGTGCTGTAGGGTCTGATTACCTCGCCTCCTCTTCTGTCTGGCATCGCGGTGGCTCCCAGTCACTGATAGAATGGGAGCAATCCACGCAGTGGTGATGTCACAGCGCAGTGGGCTAGTGGACCCAGACAGACCCCTCCGTCTGTCCATTCCCCTCACAGTCCTAACGGCCACATCCCCCTGATGGCGGCCCTGGTCACATGCCTAGATGTAAACATTTCATTATGATCTCGCATCCTAACCTTGAAGAGCTCATCAACTAGGTACATCCCACTGATGTACAGTACCTCAGCTTCATGACGATAAATGTTGCAATTTAGCTGGAGAGTTGCTGCAACTTTAAGTTTACTGCATGGCACTGCAATCAGTCTCTCTATGTTTGACATTTTTTATAACAAAGGACATAGCTTGTCTTTAGCTGCATAGTAGATGTCAGACACTTACATATTTATTATGTATTTTATTGGTGCAATTTGTGTTTTAGAGTCAGTGACTTTATAAAAGTGGCCTTGGCTCCTCACCTGTATGATAAAACTTTTGAACTATATGATGTACATATTATACTATACTATTTGTGTGCTTTACCTATAGCAGTCTCTTTTTCCTATAGAGTCAGGGGTGCTCACTTGTACTCTGTTGTCCCAGGACTTCAGCATAAGGTGTTAGACATTTTAGGCTCTGAGCTCTGCCACTAGAAAGCTGGTGAAAACAAAGCCAGGAGACAACATGGTGAAACAGAGTGAAGTAGGCACGTGATATCGAACCACAACAGGAGTATAACATGGGAAAACATTGTAATAAACCATAGGAAAAAGGACGATCAACTTACACAAAGTTCTGCATTTGACAGAGAGGAGGGTATGATTCAGGCCAAGGTCAAGGCAAACAGAAAGTTACAATAACCAATAGCCAGGCAAGTAGCTAGAGTAGGCAGCAAGTTTCAGTAGTTTTTAAGTCAGCCAATAGTCAGAGCAGACAGAGTTCAGGAAGTGGTAAGGAGCAAAACTTTTCAGAACACTAAGTACACACACCTACACTCAACTTCAATGTACCCGGAGACAGAGCAGTATAAAGGGAGTGAAGGCACCTGGGAATGTACATATATTTTACTATATGTGTGTGTGTGTATATATATATATATATATATATATATATATATATATATATATATATATATATATATATATATGTTCAATGTATTGTCTGTAGTGCTAAAAACACAAAACTTATACAATTTGTTACAGTAGAAATGTAAACACAGATACATTTCTGAAATGTAGGGTATGCCCTTAACATGAAAACTTCTATTCCTTATGTCAGATTACAAACACAAAACAAATCAACATTTATGATTCACTCACTTTTTGAAAGAGTATATTGTTCATTAGCATGAAGCCATTGTATTGTCCTTAGGCATGCAAATGCAAAGATGTATATACTCAACAGGATTAGAAACGTTTTTGCTTGTTGAGAGTTTGTGGACGAATGTTCTGGGAAATCTCTCTTGCCTTTGGAGAACAAGCTTTTAGTGGTGGCATGTTTCTTTTGTTCATAAACAAAGGTAGCTCAGTATGCTCCCATGACCTTCCAATAGTGCTCCCTATTATGTAGAATCTCATTAGCAGAACTAGCCTCTTTCATCCACACTGCACTTGACAAATAATTTCTGTAAACAGAATTACCTTAATATATACAGATAACAACAGGATAGAAGATGGGATAGTGACTGAAAGTATGAGACTCTTAAATCAAACACAATTTTATAAGCCTTTAATGTCTACAGATATTTGTAAATTAGGTTTACCTGGATAAAACATAGGTCGGTGCCTTTTGTGACATTTTCTCTGTGTATGAGGGATAGTATGTGGTTATAGAATATAGTCATCTTATACCCCTATCACATAGAGGCAAGGACCCGGGAATAACCCAGGTCTTGTGTCGGTGTGAGGGGAGTGACCCGGGTTTATTCCCGGGTTGGAGCCGGATATGTTGTGGTCTGAAAAGTGTTCTTGGGTTACACGAACCAGGTTTAGTTAAAAGCAGCTCATTAGAGGGGCTCAACTGTTTCTCCTAAACCACATATGCTTATGAGTACTTGGTTGGCCCCAAGTTTTGTGCAGATGTATCTATTGTTAATAGATTTATATATTGTTATTGACAACAGGTAACCAGACAACTTAACTTTTGGATTGATTAAAATGGCAAGAGTACACCAATCACAGAATGAATGAGACAAGTAGTCTAAAGCTGGTTACACACTACAGAAAATATCTGTAAGGATTTTACCAACCACTGAAAGTCCCGATGAACATGCAGCTTTATGTATACACACCTACTTGATTTACCTTCAGATCTGTGCTCTTCATCTCTCATAATGATCTGCTGAAAAGATTGTGACTCTGCACACTCTATATAGAAGTATATGTAGATACTTGCTGTGTGTTGATTATAACCCAGTGTGTTTCGTGTGGAAGAGGACTTTCTCAAGGGAAGAGTGACTTTACCCTTTGGGAAAGTCCTCTTCCGGATGAAATACGTTGGTACATCATCAACACACAACAAGTATCTACACTTACTTGAATGACCTTTTCTATCTAATTTAATACCGCTGACACGATTGGGGAGGGAAATCCGTTAACTACATCAATACAAACACTAGTCAGGACCATACAGTGTATTCTTTTTTTTCCTCTCTCACAGATGGAAAGTGTTATGATTTATACAGCATAAGACATTGCTATTCGTTTTTATTGGAATACCTTTCGGTGGACTGTTACTATCTCTGAGAATACATATTGGATTTTGATTCACTCGATAATTGCCTGGACACTTGGCTAAACCTATCTCTTGGTCATTTCCCTCGATTGTAACCATTATATATCTATAATTTATATGCACAATTATGTATATTTATTTGTGATTTTATGTGGACTTTGCATGGTTTTTATGGTATTTAGGGTTCATGAGAATCTGCTTGATATTTTATCAGGACTTGTTTTATGTGTTATTAGTCACGTTTTTCAATAAACCATACTGGATTTTATGTTTAAATTATTAGGCTGTCCCTCATATCTGGACATACAGATATTATATGGTTTTATTTATTCAAAACCAACATTATTGATGTATTTTAACATTTAAGAACACCATTGTTGAGACAATATCACTAGCCAATGAGAGCCTAACCTTTATTGTATACTGTAAGTTTCTAAGGGAGGGATACCCTCGGTTAGTGCAGCCCTTGCAACATTGGGAGTAGAGTGCAATCCCCCCCCTGTTTATTGAATATATAAATCACTATGTGTCGGTATATAGATAAAGGAGAAATTTCTGCACAATATAGCTATATTGGGATTGAACTCATCTGCCACGACAAGGCATCTCCTGTAGGTGAGCCCCACCATAGCCAGTGAAACATATATATATATATATATATATATATATATATATATATATATATATATATATATATATATATATATATATATATATTCAGGGGGCCACATTTAAAACCTTCCTTGAAACTCCATTTTCTAAATCATGTAGTTAGTGAAAGAGTGCATGTGCAAACAAAAGAAAATTGTTGTCCTGCGCTCACAAACAAACAATATATAAATCACTATGGGGCATATTCAATTGTCCGGATTCCCCACCGCGTTAAAACTGCTACCGTTATTACTGTAAAAGTTAGTTGGATTTCAGCTCGCAGCTCAGGGAGCTGCGAGCTGAAATCCAATGAGAAAACTACCGTAATAACGATTTTTCCGCACACTATTACCGTAATAACGCTAATAGTGCGTGGAGCGCGAGATTTTCTGCGTTTCCTCCGACAATTGAATATGCCCCTATGTGTCAGCATATGCATAATGGAGATTAAGGGAAGTTTTTAAATGTGGCACCCTGATTGTATATTTGTTTCACTGACTAAAGAGGGACTCGCATACAGGAGATGCCTTGACGTGGCAGGTGAGCTTAATCCCAATATAGCTATATTGTGCACAAAATTCTCCTATATGTATGTTATTTTATATTGTTTGTACACATTTCATTAATTTAAAGAAGCACACCTCCTCTCTTTTACTTACATTTTTGTTGTTTTTGCCATATTTTTTTCAAACAGTGTTGATGAATTATTGTATATACTATGACCTGGACTGTGGCAGCAAATCACATTTCATAAGCCTACAATTATTTGAGCACTTGGGTAAAATTAAAATGAGTGTAAAATTTTAAATTGTCACCAATAAAGGTCTTCTCTATTCTACACCAATGTTTAAATTTTGGGTTAATAGTAGACTTTTTCTTCAAAGTGGCACTTTTGATGATTTTTTGATGAGATGTTGTAGTATTAGAAAGATGTGAGCTAGATATGAACCACAAAGCAACATAAAACCTTCTTTAAAGGTGGCGTGCACCTAGTCTTCTACCAAAAAGCCTAGGTTTACAAAGCAAGATGGCAGCATTTGTGGAGGAGTAGAAGGTTGTACCAGCCAAAAGGGAGGAGTTAGCAAGGTTATGGTTAGTAGAACATCTCTTTCCTTAGCACTCTTAAAAGGGGTGGTGAAATGTTTTCTCTCTTCAGTGCCTCCACCCGATTGTTTTACACAATATGGTGAGATGCAGACTGTGACTGAATCCACCAGGGGTTGACTTGGGAAGCCCCTTGTACCCAACCACACTAACCCTCTGAATAATAATAGACCACACACTGTGGTTACAAACATCAATTGGGTGTTTATTGTAGGGAAAGTAAATGAGTAAGGCAGCATTAAATATGGGTAGATTGTTGAGGGGTAAGTGGGACAATGGGTAAAATAACCAAGGGCAACAATTCAGTGAATAATAGTAATAAAAAAACAAGATGGCCACCACACGTGCACTCACTGGCGCCCAAACTCTCCCACAATAACGCACACACAGTGTAAAAATATAAATCAACAATAATTTAATACAATAATCACAGACCTGCTAATATGAAATAATTTGTGAGGTTAACTAGTTAACCTTGATGCACTTGTTGAAATGTTGGTACCTTGCATTAGATCTCTGATACTTGTAATGTATATGTCTCTGACAGGTAACACAGTCTCTTGAGATATGTGCAGATTTATGTAAAGAGTTCTAACCTGTAGAATTATAGGTATAGCATTCTTTTCTTAGCTATAGCATTAATGGTGTCACAGTGTTTTGTGTGTTATTACTTCTCTTTTCCTTTGGATGAAGAAGAAGGACTCAGCCACTGTTGGGTTGTGAACTAACTGCAAGCCTGATCTTGCTAGCTGTTCGTCTCTGCTCACACGCAATTCGCTAATAGCGGGAGACTCCCTCTCCGCACATAGGCTCGCTTTGCTATGTAATCTCCGTCGTGCTACCTATATGGCTTGATAGTGGATTTTGTGCAGTGATCCGGCTCTAAGACCTTTCTGTGCAAAGCTACACCCAGCTTTTCTTTTCATGGCTTGAGTATCCCACTCTTCATCTGTACACTCAGTCTTTTTAGCAGACTCTGCTATCTCACCGCTCTCTTTCCCCTGCTGTTGTCACACACATCTCTGGCTGCCAGCACCTCACACCCTCGCTCCTCTCGTTTCTTCCTTCTTCCTTTGATTTCCTGCCGGTGTCTCCTCCCAGCTCATCCTTGCTTGCAAAACTAACCTCTGCTTCACCCTGCATTTCCATAGCAACATCAGCTCCTTGTTATTCAACATAAGACAGCCTATTTACACTAGCAAAGTTGAAAAAGACATAGGGGCATATTCAATTGCTGGCGTTTTCTGCCGCGGGAAAAATATTACCGTTATTACGGTGATACTAAGCTGAATTTCAGCTCGCAGCTCCCTGAGCCGCGAGCTGAATTCCAGCGTGAAAGGTACCGTGATAACGGTATTTATGTGCACTATTACCGTCAATACGGTAATACTGCGCGGGGCGCATTACTTTTGTGAGTAACGCTCACAATTGAATATGCCCCATAGGGTGAACTTGAGAGATCTATCATCATAAATTCTAATTGTGTTGCTCCAGAGGAAGGCAAAGCAAAACCCCCCAGTGTTTAGCCTAAGGGGGGGAAATTTCCTTCCTGGTCCCCAAAAAATGACACTCGCCTAAATTAATCTATACATATTATAGGAAAAAATATTATTTCTTGTAAGAAAGGCATCAAATACATTGTGAATTTGCCATCACCCATTTCACGTGGTAATGTATTCCACAGATTGACCACTATTGCAGTAAAGAACTCCCTCTAATGCTGCTGGTGAACCATTCTTTCTTCCATTTGCAAGTGATGACCTCATGTCCTCTGTATGCCCCTTGGTGCGACAAGTTTGTCACACAAATCTTTGTATTGTTCTCAAATATATTTATACATATTAATTAGGTCACCTAATTACTATGCTAAGACAACTTTTTTTCCAATGTAAACTAACCTATTTTTTCTTATCCCTTTTTATAATTTAATACTTCCATTTCCTTTATATATAAGGTTGTACACCTTTCCAGTTCTCCTTTTTCCTTCTTCTATTCTATATTAAAGGGTGATTTATGCAAATGTAGTACTATGTTTTTATCATGTTATCTTATCCCCTTTTATTCATCCTATCATCATCATCAACATTTATTTATATAGCGCCAGCAAATTCTGTAGTGCTTTACAATTGGGAACAAACATTAATAAAACCATACTGGGTAATACATACAGACAGAGCGGTAAGAGAACCCTGCTCTCAAGCTTACAATCTATGGGACAATGGGAGTTTGAAACACAAGGGCAAGTGCTTCATCATATTGCACATTGGACTAGCTAGCAAAGGTAAAGGTATTGAGTGGGCTGTGTGATCAGTCACACAGCAATGTTGGTCAGAGGGTTGTTGTTTTGTGTTAGCTGTGTAGAGGGTGGTAACCTAAGGAGATTAAGATGTTGGTTGAGGATTATTATAAGATTGTCTGAAGAGGTGGGTTTTCAGAGAACGCTTGAAGGTTTGAAGACTAGAGGAAAGTCTTACTGTGCAAGGGAGGGAATTCCACAAAGTGGATGCAGCCCAAAAAAAGTCCTGTAACCGGGAATGGGAGGATGTGATGAGAGTGGAAGAGAGAATTTTATTTGCCTCTTCCTGGCATCGCATGCTGCTAGGAACTTTTCAATCTCAGTTTTTCCAAATTGTATTATTTATTAACATTGTTTATTTATATAGTACCTATATATTACACAACAATTTACAGAGAATATTTAATCATTCACATCAGTACCTGTCCAAAGTGGAGCATACAATCTATTTTTTCTACCACACAGACACACACAATGGTTAATTTTGCCAGAAGCCAATTAGCCTAGGTTTTTTTTTTTTGGAGTGTGAACTCCACGCAGATGTAGTAGTGGCCCAAAATATTGGCACCTTTTCAGGTTTTTCTAATAATGCACAATTTCTTCCAGAAAATAGTTTCTTTCAGAAATGTAGACATCTTTTGATTCCCTCCTATGTATGTATTTATTTAGTTTGCAGTGGAAAAAAAACATAAAATGCCGAAGTTTTTTTTTTTCTTAGTTCCACACAGAAATCCTTAAATGGATGGTGAAAATTATTGACAGCTTTTAGAAGGTAACAGGTGATTCTCCTTCACTTTGGAACTGAACTCACCTGTAATGAGTAGCAAGTGATTGCAATTTAAAAATCATTATACATTTATTAAATTAGCTTGAATAAAAAAAACTACTCATTCTCTTGTTTTCTGGCATTGTGCATACTGCAGTGAGCATGGAGTAAAGAATGCCAGATAATTGTCTGAATATGTCAGACAGAAGATTGTAGCAAAGCATAGACATTTTTTTGGCTGATGGTGCTTCTGCCTTACAGTAGCTTCACCGTTATCAGCTGCAATTGTTATTCTGCTATCTTATCAACAGCTTTCTGATTGTAAACTCATTTGCGCAATTATAAATAAATGATAATAATAGTGGTGTGGAAGGTCTGAGTGATCAAGGGATGTGTTTAAGGGGTGATATGATCACAAATATTCTAGTAGCCCATACAATAAATTCTGAGACAGTTTATTCAGTGTGACGTCCTCACAGACAGCACAAGTCATTCTTTGGTTGGAAGAAACGAGATTTAATCTCCAGCTACAAAAAGGGTTGTTTACATTAATGTCCATACATACTGCGAATTGGAGAGCCATTAGGAATTTTAGACCTAATTTTGTTACTAATTGAGTATGGGCAGGGGAGGGCTGGCAAATTTTCCCCTAGGGTGGGGTGGGGGGCAAGGCTTGACTATTGGGAACACTAAAGGGGAAAAAATGCAGTTAGCCCAGTGACCCAGCCCAAGACAGCCAACTATGAGACCTGCTTAGGGGACGTGAGAGGTCTGACAACAGGACCCATTCTTTCCAATAACGCTATTCCCACTCACATATTTACTAGCATGCAGGTACATTGTATTTGTGTTACGTTTCTCTGAATAACAGAGTAACTGTCTGAGGTTGTTCTATCGTGCTCACTTGAAAGCTGGGGACACACAGAGGTGCTCTGACCTTTATAAAGGTGCCCTCCCACTTGTGTCAAATGCACTATTCATTGCACTATTTTCCTTGATAAAATGCATAACAGACTGTGAATGCAAATCACACCAAGCTATAGGAATCTTCTCATTTAAAAAGAAACATGTTTTAGTCTTCAAAGTCACAATATTGCATATAAAATAAAAAAGACATAATAAAATTAGAAAGGACACAGTGTACATATTATTATAACCCAAAATAGACACTAAACATTGAGTAAAGTACACATATTTGGTTTTCGTGTAAATTAGCTGTTACAGAATAAATAAGGGATATATTAATTGGGGAAAAAAACATAATGACCTTAAATTAAGAAAATGTTTACTCAATTATAGGTACAAAAGAAAGCTCTGCCTGTACCTAAAAACACAATGTAAAGTTTGTTTAGGTAGAGTAAAAAATGAAGAGACTATTACTAGCGAACCAGCGCATACCAAAAAGTGGCGGGGCTTCCTGCAGTCCAGATGTGGCACAAACTCGTTTCTGTACTGATCCTGTTTCCATATGTATTTTCCATTTGTAAAAATCTTGGTTGAATAAATAAAGTGATGTTAAAGGCATTATTTAGACTAGTTGCCTAGCCCAGGTTATTACTATGGGTTAGTGGGGGAAGGGGGTGCGTAGATGTAGCTTAGACTTTAGTAAGGCTTTTGACACGATCCCCCATCGCAGACTGTTAGATAAACTCGAAAGCTTGGGATTGGATTTTAAGATGATTGAATGGATAAGATCATGGTTGCAACCATCCTTTCAAACTATATTATAATATAGGGGATAGATGAAAGAAGGACATGCTCTACTCTTTCCCATCTTGCTTTGTCATTAGAGATCTGTATCAATTGAATAACCTATTGCCCATGTCTGAAAACTAATATTGAACTGGTAACAGAAAAATAAATATTATATAATGATGTATTTTTCTTGTGAAATAAATTGAACAATCTGTTTATACTTGATTTCATACACACTATTAAAACATATAGGTAGTTAAATCATATGTCTCCTGAGTTATCAGCACTGAGTGATATCTAATCTAAAGCATATCTAATACAAGTTAACCCGTGCATGATACTCATGCATTCTAGTCAAATCAAGCTACTTAAGGTGTTAAAAAGATTCTTGTCATGCATTTGGGCCTAGCCCAGGCCTCCTCAGGGGAAGAGCGTTACTTCCCAAAGCAAGCGCCCTTTTTTAACGTGGTTTTGTCCACATGTCACCACCTCATCATTTTTCTCCATCACCTCATCCTTCATCTTCATCGCCACATCCTTCATCAAGCTACTTAAGGTGTTAAAAACTCCCCACTGTCACCCCCGGCAACCACTCCCAACTGTCACTTCTCCTTCAAGAAATATATAGGTCAGTGTATAACTCTGCCCAGCAGGTGGCGCTGCAGCTTGGGGTTTTTTTTTTCCACACACGCCACTAGGCATTTATATAGTAGAGATGCTTTGTCCACAAAGTTAAAGCAGCAATCCCATGAAAATATGAGGTATGTTGGCTTTCTTTGTAGCATAAATTGTAGTCGCAGACTATAAAAAGAATCTTGGTATTTACCATTTTCCTTGGTTTGTTTCTTCGGGGTGCTATTAAAAAAATATATTTGTACAAGTATATATGTTCTTGTTATTATAGCAAATGTAGGTGAAAAATAATTGCAGTGAACTTATATTAGGTAATGTAATATTTGCATATTTTTGTTACAGAACTTCAAGGAGAGAAATGTTTGTTGCTTCACTTTCTACGATTTATCATAACATATTCATAGTTGACTGAAAAGATTAGTTATGAAGCATCATTAATTAAAAAGCAAGCAATGGAGGCATTGGAAGTGGATGATATTAGTCCAGCACTAGAGGTTACAGAAGACTTCTTCAATTCATTTGATAATCTAGAGCATGTTGGCCATCAATCTGAAGTTTTTGGCATTCATGAAGTTCCAGAACTCTTGGGAAATGACATATCCGATAAAATCAAGCAGCAAACTGATGGTCAAAATGCAAACACTTCTCAACATAGCGTAATTTGGGAGAGATGTAAAAGTAGCCTCTTTGATGCCAAAGCAAAGAATGGTTTCCATGCCAAAGAACACCTTCCATCAACTAGAAGAACATTTTCTGATGCACCCTTGTTGGCTGGAGAGGAAAAGGACTCTTCCGTGTTTAGCCTTTTTAGTGCATGTCATCGTAGACGAGACCGACCTCGTTCAGTTAATGACACAGTGGCCCTCAATGAAGAGACTCCAAAATGTAGACCAGGGCACAACAGATCCCGTTCAGATGTTAGTCATATAGACTGGACAAATGTCTGCAAACCAGCCCCTTTGCAGCGTTCATCAAGCCAAGGGGTTCACTTCACCAGAGACATTGAAGGAAATAATGGTATGTGTTATTTTGTTTTATCTGAATTATCTTAGAATAAATACTGAATTGTAACTACATGTATTAAGCCAGGAGAAAGGGTGTTTGGTAGCTTTATGCCACTTTCTCTGTAGTCAAACCACTCACAGTACACGGCAACACAAACTTTAAACAAGATGCTCAAGACCTAATTCGTTCAATAAGGTATTAACCAAAATGAATTAGAATAAATATAGACATAATATTGGTATCTATTCTTATTGGACTTTCAATACTTTTGAAATTGCATGTTCATTTTTACACTCAAAATTGAATGAAACTTAATAGAAGGGGAGCATGTTGTTGTTGTTTGTTGTTTATTAATATTATGGTGCAGGGGTAATGTGCAAAAATTTTGGAAAGATTTGCAAAACCCATTGTATTGACTAATAAACAATAAAGAGAGCATCTACTCACATCTGACCATTATACAATGTAGATCCCAAATCTAAGGTGGCAATACAAATAAATTTAAAAATCATACTGATCTGTGCTCTTGTGATCCCACGTTTTACGTGTTCCCCCATGTGTATGGGAAGTTCAAGGAAAAGAGGCACCAATATGTTAGCTTGAAAAAGGACCTTCACAGCAGGAGAGAGAATCTTCTGTGTTGAACCACTACAGCCATGGGGCTCACAATGAATCTGGGGATGTCAGGAGTGCAGGTAAATATGATTTTGTTTACCTTACAGTTTTTTTAATCTCTCACAAAAAAGTGTTTTTGTTTGCGGCGAATGTGGATGGGTAGGAAAGGGTTAACCTGGGAGTCAGGAGGTAGTCGCACCCATTCCTCATATTTAAGGGCTCAAATTCAATTCAGTCTTGGCTTTTGTCTGGGGAGGGAGGAAGAAGCAGAAGAGCAATTTCTCTCCACCGAAAGAGTCAATATACCCTGAACTTTATATATTGCTGTGGGTTGCACCCGGCTGAAGACTTTGGTGACTTGTTGCTAACAAATTACTGTGGAATTAACCTTTTAATGTTATTTTACACATCTTATTAATTATACATTAGTTACATGTTCATTTGATCCATTTACAACTGCATCATATGTGAGCAAAATGACATGTATTGCAATTGTGTTTTGTATGTTACATATATGTAATTACCTTCCTTGCCCCGTTTACCAATGCTACTATATTTAGTGTCCTAATTTTTATTATATGTCCTTCATATTTTTTCATACCACAATGAAGTAAGTCCTTTGAACTATGGAATTCATTTATGACGGCTGTTGTTTTGTACATTTGAGAACCTCTCAATATGAAGATAGTGACATTCGCTATCTGCCTTGATGAATGTGGCTAACTTTGGTAACTGGTAAATGTGATTATGTAACACATTTCAAAATGCTATTCTACCCATCTTGATGCTATACAGTGGTGCTCCCCTTATGCTTCTCCTTTATGTTTTTAACATATTGAGCTTTAGGTATAGTGCCCTAATCTATAAAACTGCAGTGCTTATGCTAATGTGTCCTTTATAAATTATATTGCTAAGTTTTCTATAATAAATGGCATGATTATTACACACATTTTGAGAATATAATCTTATTTGCAAGGCTTCCACTGTGCTGCTACTCACTTATGGAATTCTCTAGCGCGCCTTCAACCTATACTGTTCACAATGGTACGCTCTTGATGCTGTCCCAATCTCCACTGTGAGCCATACTCCCTCCAATTTGTTTTTACATCTGCATTTTTTTGTCTACCTTCTATGTCCCTGTTTTATATATGGTCTGTTTTCCTCACTGTCCGGTACTGAGGAACACTATTGTGCCTTACAAATAAATGACAAGATTAATCATTATAATAGTAAATTGTATTAAAATTTTCTAAGCAAGAAAAAAACCAAAACAACTAACCTAAAAGGAAAAAATAGCATTTGGTGAAATAACCTTTCGGTGCCAACAGTTTGTTGATAGTTGTACACTTTAATGCACCATTTGTTTTACAATCATATCTAAATTCAAGCTTTTATCGCTGTGTGCTTACTCAGTGCTTTGGACAAACTGACAATAATCCAGAAGTCCGCAGCCTAGTGTTAAGAAACCAATCAAGCTGATAAACACTTCACTGGCTATATTACAGAAAATATTTTAAGGGGAAAAGGGGATAGACATATTGCCAGAATCATGTTTGTTTTTTAAGATTTTCACAATACATATATTTACTTACTCAGATTATGTATGAAAACACAGGTCCTGTTTCCCACTCTCATTAACGTATTTGGATCACTGTTTGTTTTGCTTGTAGAGATCATCACCTACCATGCCCAGATAATATTAACCCTCTCCTTGTAATAGATAGCTTTCTAGCTGACAGTCATTCCCTGCCTGAAAGTTTCATCTGTGCTCTCCTTGTCTCTCATCTTCCCTGTTAACCACAGGCACAACTTGGCATTGGCTTGGAGGAAATAGCTTTTTTCAGCCTGGTGCATGGATGACATGAAAGCACATATTGTCACGAGCCGTGGCGGTACTCACAGCCGCCGCGGCTCGCTTCCTGCTCCTTCCGACGTCCCGGCCGTCACCATAACGACCGGGACGTCACTTCCTGGATTCGGGCCGACCGTTGCCAGGGCAACGGCCGGACGCTGAAAGTGTTTTCTATGCGCTCCGGCAGGCTGTGTAGCCGGGCGCATGCGCTGAACCTCCCCGCAGCCTATGGGCTGATTACCAGGACATATAATTTCATTAACCTACACCTGAGTGTAGGTCCTGGGGCAAGCTCTGATTCGTTTGAGAGCATGGCAGGCAATTAGCCTGCAAGTGTGTATTCTAGCCCTGATTGGTCTGCCTGGGTATTTAGGGCAGTGAGGTCTGCAGCCTCACTGCCGGTTATAGTTTCTCTGCCACAGTCCTGCTGACCTGCTTGTTTCCTGTACCTGCCTTTGTTCCTGTCCCTGTCCTGTGGACACTCTATTGGATTTCCCGTGTATGACCCCTTGCCTGGATTTGGACCCTGCCTGTTTGCTCGTGACCCTGACCTTCCTGCCTGTATCTGGACCTTGCTACCGTGCCTGTGACCCTTGACCTCGGCTTGTGTATTGGATTCCCTGTCTGCTGCCAGCCCTCGACCCTTGCCTGGACTTCACTCCGCTTTCCCGGGTTCTCCCTAGTCGGTACGCACTTCACGACCCTCTGCTAGTCTGCGGCCAAGTCTGTCCCCACCACTAGGGGCTCCAGTGAACACCTGACTGGCAGAGCAGACTCCGGGTTGTGTTGTATCGGCTAGAGGGGTTCCTAACACATATATAGAGGCTGTGGAGAAAATAGCTATATTTATTTATAAAAATGGGACCTAATTTTGAAATGTATATTTTTTGAGAACACAATCCATACTATTTTGTATGGTTCTCCATTTACAATGGTTATGTACATCATTTTGAATGTTTGGGTGTTTTTAATATTGGACCCCTTTTAATAGTATGTATCATTCTGCAATGGAATGGATTTGATGCATACATTATTCAGTGCTTTAGTGAACACTGCTCAAAGCTCCACCTCTAAAGTATACACATCTAGTTTCAAAGATATGAAGTCCGTTTTCTTTCATCGTATTTAATCATTTTATTGTGTATGAAATGCTGGTTAGCTGGTAAGGAGTATTTTGATATATGCCTGGATTTGGCATCAATCCTTTTAAAGCATTTCTACGACTACACACCCAGAAATTTCCAGTGTTATATGAAAGGAGTCATCCCTGTGATTACCTCCTGCATGTGTGCTCCTGAGGCCGGCCCTCTGTGTCCATGAGCCACATTAACTGCCATTGTAGAAGATGATAGTCGTGTGTGTTTTCCCAACAACTGCTGCTTTAAAAAGAAAAAAGTTCTAAGTTCTTAGGGGATTGCTGATATACTAATAGAAATTAATGCTTTATTAGCTTCTTAAGAAATGATACACAGCGCAGAGAGGAAGATCCACACAGTGTATACTAAATATATATATATATATATATATATATATATATATATATATATATATATATATATATATATATATATATATTTAATACATCCAAGGAAATTTCAAATATAATTTTATTTATTGCGATCTAATACAAAATGCAATCACAATATTAAAAACAGTAACGGAGGTCAATTCCATGAAAACGCTACAAGAACCATTTCTTTGGATTAATAAACCTCTTATTTTAAAGTGTAAGGTTATTAGTACACGATTCACTTCACTGACTATATAAAGACAAAACGCAGAAGGCTGACTGCTTTTATACAGGTCTGGGATAACTTATAATATTCACAATAATTTACGGTACGAAACGCATTATTCCTGATTAATGCACAAGTTTTCCTATTGACCAATAAGGTACTCTCCGTTTATAAGCAACTAGCCTAGAACTCAACATTTATACTGATATTACAGAGATAATACTTACAGGAGATTATATAGTTCATATATTATTCCCACTTGTGTTTTATAAAATACTTTTTATTTGAAAGATGATCAACCTTTCTTTAGGTACAGTAGTTAAAGGCAAAAAATTTGTCTAAATCGTGGTAGTGATTCAAGAGGATAATTGAAGTCAGTCAAGAACTCAAGAATGGTGGAACTAGTGGAGTACCTCAAGGATTGGGCTGCATTTTCTTTAATAGATTCATTAGTAATATTACCTGTGGTCTGCAAGGAAATCTATAACTTAGTGCAGATGACATAAAATTTATAGCAGGGTTGATACCTCCAGAAAGTGGTAAGTTAAATGCATATTGATTTAGCCATATTTATAAGTGGGCTAAAAATCAGCATTTTAATTAATCAAACTGAAAAGTAATGCATGTAGGACACAATACTCTAATGCTGAATACACAATTATGTACTGTGAATAACAGAGGAAAGGGACCTATGAATATTACCATCAGATGACTTAAATGTTAACAAACATTGTAGCAAAGCATTAGCGAAAAACAATAGAATAATTGGTTATAAAGACTATAAATGTAATATTGCCACTTAATATATCACTGATGAGGACATATTTTCAAAAAGATATACATAAACTATATACTAACATATTTTTTTAATCAAGTAATTTTTATTGATTTTTAAATAAAGAAACAGAAGCAAAAAATAACATAAAAAGCACAGACAAAAAAAACTTTAGTTTAGTTATATCCCAAAAGACTGCTTGTGGTCAATTGAAAGGACAATGTACTTTCCCAGACATATAAACATTGTACATAAGCATTCAGGGATGTGAATACATAGCAGATACGCCATTTAGTTTGTATACCAAATATGAATTACAAGTTTAATCTGAAGTAACAGGTAATAAAGCAATGCAAAGTGAGCCAAGCAGGGTCAGGCACACCGGGGGGATTGGTTGTCTATAGCAACCAATCAAATTCTAGTTATCATTTATCTGGTAAATTCTACAAAATGACAGAATCTGGTTGCTATAGGCAACGTCTCCACTTTTTCAAATCTGTAGTTTAGTACAAATTATACCCGCAGGAGGCCATTGTTAGATGTATGCATCAATTACAGAATAGGGGAGTGGCAAATATCTGAATCATTAGCGCAAAGTCTTTATTGAAAAGAATAGCATTGGGACCAGATCTTATGATATTTATGTTTTTCACTTCTACTAGTATACATGTACCGTTCATGTTTCTTTGTATCATTCACCAGAACTCTCCATTTCTGAAAATCTGGACCTTCAGCAGCAACCAATGTCCGTGCTATAATATTTTGTCACAGTTAAAAAATAAACATATATTAATAAAGTGGTTTGTTCAAGTTGTCTTCTAGTGATGTACCAAAAGACACACCTTAGGGTCTGGGGGAAGGGGCTACAATTACTGTGTTGCATACACATCCCCACACTGCAGTCCAGAATGCGTTCACCACTCCCATAAAATCTCGGTCAACCCGCATTTCGGATAGTCGGAAATATGCCTGCTTCCGATTTTAACCGAAGAAACCGGAGAGTGATACTTATGGCGTAAGTATAAATGGATTTGTTGGAACCGAATGCTCAACACGACCTCTCAAATACTTTTAGGAATATAAATATAAAAGAGTGGACCTAAGTCACTTTCCCATTTAGATTTAAGAGTCAATAGGTCATCGGGTGCGTAAGTAGGTTAAGGTCAGAATATAGTGTAGATATACCTCTTCTCTTAGTCTGCAACAACATCCTAATAGAGGATGCAGAGAACTGTGAAGGGTTGTTACCAAACTGAGAAGTGGCAGCAGGTCTGAACTGCAAGAAGTAATAAAAAGCAAGGTTGGGAAGATCAAATTCCTGATGCAGTTGATCAAAGGATTTAAACACACCATTAGAGTAAAAATGGTGCAAACACCCCAAACTTATGACAAATATAACCTTTAGTTAGTTTAAGCAGTTTGTGGAGCCTACCATAGTGGAGTGTCAGGATCAGAGCCCTCCCCACCCAAAATATTGTGAGCCGCAGTCCACACTTCATTCGCCTTTAGAACAATAGGAGCAATCTTTTTAGCTTCATCATTATCATCATTTATCATCATCATCATTTATTTATATAGCGCCACTGATTCCGCAGCGCTGTACAGAGAACTCATTCACATCCCTGCCCCATTGGAGCTTACAGTCTAAATTCCCTAACATACACACACAGACCGAGAGAGAGACTAGGGTCAATTTGATAACAGCCAATTAACCTACTAGTATGTATGTACTAGTGTGGGAGGAAACCGGAGCACCCGGAGGAAACCCACGCAAACACAGAGAGAACATACAAACTCCTCACAGATAAGGCCATGATCGGGAATTGAATTCATGACCCCAGTGCTGTGAAGCAGAAGTGCTAACCACTAGGCCACTGTGCTGCCCACCAGAAGAACCTGAAATGGAGTAGCAGGAGACCCCACCTGCTCACCAAGGACCCCCATCAGAGCACTCTTTCCAACCAGTCAATTAGCTGGGATAGTTGCACTGCCAAGTAATAAAATTTAAGTTTGGGAAGAGCCAGTGCACCAGATGCTTTAGATCTGCAAAGAGTGCTCAATTTAATCCCGGAAGCTTATCACTCCAAATTTATGTGGAGACATATATATTAACATATTGAAATAATTGGTTTGGGATATGTATTCCATTTAGGTTGCACAATCATTTTTAAAAGATTAATTTTCCCCGACATAGTAAGATGAAATCTCTTCCGTGAGTGGGACCAATTCGTCCCGAGCCAAGCAGGTCATATAGCTCCCTCCATATCCACTACAAAGTATTGAGAATGTCGAGAGAATAATAGCCTACATTTGGACTTGCGTAAAACTGCTATCTTTCACTCCTTTCAAAATGCTGTGGACAATGCTAAACAAAGATATTCCCAATCTCTCATCTCTACTCAGGCTTCTAACCCAAATGCCTTTTTAACACATTTAAATCTCTTCTCTTCCCTTCCACCTCAAACTCCTATCACTATCCTATGACTACTATCAGTGCCCAAGATCTTGCTTCCTATTTCAAGGACAAGATTGATAAGATCCAACTTGAAATGGAATTTTCTTTCTTGACAAACAAACAGCTCATTTACGTTGTGGCACCCTTTAGCTCCCTTTGATCCCACAAATGAAGATGACATATCTGCTGTCTTATCTTATCTTCTATACTACCTGTCCTCTTGATCCTATACCCTCACAAATCAGTAGATCTCTGTCTCCTGTGCTCGTCTCAAGGTTAACTAAAATCTTTAATCATCATCATCATTTATTTATATAGCGCCACTAATTCTGCAGCGCTGTACAGAGAATTCATTCACATCAGTCCCTGCCCCATTGGAGCTTACAGTCTAAATTCCATAATATAGACACACACTCACACATATACATACAGACAGAGAGGTAGAGACTAGGGTCAATTTTTGATAGCAGCCAATTAACCTACCAGTATGTTTTTGGAGTGTGGGAGGAAACCGGAGCACCCGGAGGAAACCCACGCAAACACAGGGAGAACATACAAACTCCACACAGATAAGGCCATGGTCGGGAATCTCTCACTCCTTACTGGTATTTTTCCATCATTATTCCACCACACAGTGATTACTCCTGTTCTGAAAAAATAAATTCTGAGCCAAACTTTCAAATTACTTTCCCATCTCTCAGCTACCATGCCCTCCAAGCTTCTAGAGAGAATTGCCTATACTCTCCTCACATGCTTTTTTGTCTCCACAACCTATTATACTCTCTTCAGTCAGGCTTTTGTTTGTTGTTTGTTTGCACTGAAAAAGGTTGTTAGTGATTTGATCTCTGCTAAATTTAAAGACCATTACTCTCTTTTAATTCTCCAGGATCTCTCTGCTGACCACTCACTTTTCATACAAAAGTTACAATCCCTAGGTCTTCAGGACACTATGCTATCCTGGTTCTCATCCTACTTATCTAATGGCTCTTTCAGTGTTAGTTTCTTTGGATTCACCTACTCTCCGCTTCCTTTAAATGTTGGAGTACCACAAGGCTCAGATCCTCTGCTCTTCTTTAGCTATACCACTACTCTTGGGAAACTAATAGACTCCTTTGGATTTCAGTTTCATGTCTATATGGATGATACCCAAATGTTTCTGTTTTCTCCGGATTTCTCACATCTGTGTTATCCTGTGTTACTGATATTCTTTCTGCCAACTCATCCTCTCATCAACTCAAACTTAATCTTGCAAAAACAGCTAATAATTTTCCCACCAGCCAACAGAAGTTACCTACCTGACATTTCTATTTCTGTTGTCAATAAATCCTACCCCACAAGCTTGCTGCCTACGTTTGATTCTTGACTCAAAACTATACTTTGTACCTAACATCTAGGGGTAAATGTATTGTACTCCGATTTTTTCAAGTCTCCGGAAATCGGCGTGTTGACAGCTAAAATTTAAAGTGGTGCTGGCTTGTAAAGGCAAGTTTGCCTTTACAAGCCAGCGCGGCTTTAAATTTTAGCTGTCAACTTGCCGATTTCCGGCGAGTTGAAAAAAATCGGCGTATAATACATTTACCCCCTAATGTATGTCTGCAAGCTATTTCATACATCAAAAAAACTTTTTATTTCATTAAAATACAGGCATATCTCACACATGCACTGCAAAAACTTTAATTCATGCACTTATGACCTCCGGTATTGACTATTGCAATACCATCCTTATTTGTCTTCCCCGAATCAAACTCTACAATCTATTTTGCACGCAGTGGCTAGATTGATTTTTCTTGCAAATTGTTCTTCCACTGCTGAGCCGCTCTGTCAGTCTCTGCATTGGTTGCCTGTTTTTCACCGAATTTAATATGAAATACTTCTACTAACATACAAGGCCATCAACAAAACTGCACCAACATACATCTCTTGACTTGTTTCAAAATCTCTCCCAATTCGACTCCTCCGTTCTGCACAAGATCTGCATTTCTCTCATTCACACTCATTACATCCTCCCATTTTCGCTTAACTTACAGGAGTTTTTTCAGGCTGCACCCATTTGTGGAATGCCCTTCCTCACACAGTAAGACTTTCCTTTAGTCTTCAAACTTTCAAGTTTTCTGCAAAAATCCACCACTTCAGGCAAGCTTTTAAAATTCCTCAACCACCCTTTAAAAATTCCTAAGGTACTCTATTTCCACCATTTACGCAGTTCACACAAAAAAACAACTCTCTGACCCCCTGACCAACATTGCTGTTTGACCGGTTCATATAGCCCACTAAGCAGTTTTTATGTTTGCAATCAGGTTGGACCAATATGCAATATGTAGCACTTAACCTCATGAATCAAACTCCCATTGTCCAAAAGATTGTAAGCTTGCGAGCAGGGACCTCTTACTTCTCTGTCTTTATTACCAAGTTTTGTTTTATTACTGTGTTTGTTTCAAATTTTAAAGCGCTATGGAATATGCTGGCACTATATAAATAAATGTTAATGATAACAATGATGATGAAGCTACAATACACAAGCATGGTAATGAGATGAATCATTACCATATATGTGCGCCGCTCTCTCCCCTCCTCCATGTGCCAAAATTATCCTCCACCTCTGCTTTTGGAGCAGCACTGTGTTGTATGTAAGAAGCAATTCTTACATATAGCGCTGCTCTAGTCCAGAAAGAGCACTCTGGCGACGCAGATGTTCTATGTACTTTAGTACATGAGCCCCTCATTTTTAATGTGTGTTTAACTAAGATTTGTAATCAGGGACTTCCTTTGTTAAAGAGGCCACTTTATTCAGGTTGAGTGTTGTTGAACCGGCCTCGGAAAGTCCTCTAACCCTGGGGCTCGTGATCTCTCTTGACAAATTTTTCTTTTTTTCATGTAACTGATACTCCTTTTACACTGAGACATGAACCCAGGAATAACCCTGGAAGTGTGTTGGTGTGAATGGGTCATCCAGGATTATTCCTGTGTTGCAGCCAGATACAGTGTGGTGTGAAAGGTGTTCCCGTGTATACTACCTGGATTCTGTTAAAAGCAGCTCATTGGCGGATCGGAATCGCTCTCTGGTGACGTCTACATGTTGCAGAACAGGAGGGATGGCGAATTGGCAGGACGCCAAAGTGAGAGAGCTACTGGCTGTCGGAGGGGAAGAGGGGATCAAAAAAAGATTACTGGTTTAGTGAAAGGTACAACAATTTATGGGATCATTGCAAAGATACTGACCAACTGGCTGATCAAGCGCTCACAGCAGCAAGTTGTCAATGTCCCTCAGGAAGCAATGCAGCAAAGTACATGGCCACAAAAATAAAAGTGGCAATGGCCCTATGGAGTGGCCATATTATGATTTGTGCAACGTTGTATTTGGCAACTCATCCCTGTCCATCCCCATTCTGCTTTCTTCTACAAGCTGTGCTAACAGTAATGCAGCCCCTGAAGTAGCCGTGCTGGCTGTCCCTCGTCACAGATGGTGGCTGAAGAGACGGCAGACAATAACGCATATGGTTAATCTATTAATGAAGACCTAGGGAGTAGTGTAGAAAAGCAGTGGACCAGACTGATAAACAGCCTTTGCGTTCAAACAGTAAGTTAACTCCCTTTGGGACATATGAATTAATAATTGCTTCACTGCTGCGCTTATTTGCAGTACGTTTTACACTGGATATTTTCAATAGTAATGAAAATATCCACGTGATATAGTAAGTGTTAATTGCCAGCGTTAGCAGCTGCCCCTGCGAGTTACATCCGCCGCATTTTGCAGGAATTAGAATCTGACTCTGCGCATGCCTCCCTATCCTTACTTTGGATTTGTATGTGTTATTATTATTATTATTAATAATACTTTTATTTTCATTTTTTGTAGTCTGTAATGTTCCACCAATTGAAAAAAGAACACAAAGATGGAACAAGTCACTAAAGCAATGTCTACCATATTGCCGAAGCAGCAGAGGGAGATGGATTCAGCTATGCAGTCGTAAGAAGACGGCCATCTGCAGAGATTCTTGGAGCATGAACAGTGGCTACAAAGCAACTTTATGACTGTACTAATGACCATGCATGACCGTATCAGCAGAGAAAATAGAGAGTCAGATATTTTTTCTAGATGATTTGATTACTAGAGTGCAAGGCCCCATTCCACATCCACACCCCCACACCCTTCCCAACATTATTCTGCGGGAAATTATTACAATTACGGTGGAGGTCCAAGTTATTTTTAAGCCAGCAGGATGGACACTCTTCCCAATTCTGAATTTAAAGCTGTACAGGCAGTTGCAATAGTTTTATTGTTTGTTTTTTTTCCCATTATTATTGTGCTATTTATTTATTCTTTAAAATATTGTTGGTTTGTTATTGCTAAAACTATTGCAAATGTTTTGTTGTTTAAAAACATTCAGCTAACATTACTGTTTTTCAAGTAACATTTGTTAATCTAAATGGTCAACACCAAAGTGAAGTGCAATTTTGCACAGGTGTAACACAATTAAAATAAAAAAAATGCAAATTGTAAACTATGTGTCTTTAATACAACCATTCCTAATGCCGCCTACTTGTCTAGTATTTCTGTTATGTTGGTAGTAATGATGCTCCAGGTGAGTTCAACACTGTTAGATTGCTCTTCCTCATAGGTGACTGCATCTACCTGACTGTCAGTCAGTTCAGGCTCCTCTATATTCCATTCTGGAAGAAACTGCTCTTTTTGCATTTCACACACACTATATGGACAAAAATATCCAGACGCTTGACCATTACACCAATAGGGACTGTAATGACATTGTATTTAAATACATATACTTTAATATGTATTTGGTCCTTCTCTTGCAGCGATATCAGCTTCCACTCTTCTTGGTAGGCTTTTGTCAAGATTTTGGAGAGTTTCTATGGGACTTTGTGCCCATTCATTCTGTAGAGCATTTATGAGGTTAGACCCTGATGTTGCATGAGAAGGCCTGACTCGCAATCTTTGGTCCAGTTCATGCCAAAGGTGTTCGATGGGGTAGACGTCAGGGCTCTGTGCTGGCCAGTCAAGTTCTTCCACGCTGAACTCATCAAACCATGTGTTTGTAGTCCTTGCTTTGTGCACTGGGGCACAGTACTGTTTGAATAGAAAAGGACCTTCCCCAAACTGTTGCAACAAAGTTGGAAGCGTAGCATTGTCCAAAATGACTTGGTATGCTAAAGCATTAAGATTACCGTTCACTGGAGATAGAGACTAGCCAAAACCCTGTGAAAGAGCCCCATGCCATTATCCCTCCTCCACCAAACTTCACAGTTGGCATAATGCAGTCAGGCAGGTAATGTTCTCCCGGCATCCGCCAAACCCAGACTTGCCAGTCTGACTGCCAAACAGAGAAGCATGATTTGTCACTCCATGGAACACGTGTCCACTGCTCCATAGCCCAGTGTTGGTGTGCTTTACACCACTCCATCCGACGCTTGGCATTGATCTTGGTGATGTGAGGCTTGCATGCAGCTGCTCAGCCATGGAAACCTATTCCATGGCCGAGCAGCTGCCGTTTTTGTGCTTACATTCATGACACTGGAAGTTCAAACTCTTCAGCTATGGAATCAGCAGAATGTTTGAGACTTTTACGAACCATGCTCCTTAGCAGTCTTTGACCTCGATCTTTTATTTTATGTGGTCTTCCGCTGAGTTGCTGTTGTTCCTAAATGCTTCCACTTTTTAATAATATTACTTACAGTTGTCCGTGGAATACCCAGCAGGGATGAAATTTCATGAACTGTCTTATTGCAAAGGTGGCATCATATCACAGTACCATGCTTGAAGTCACTGAGCTCTTCAGAACTAACCATTTTGTATCACAAATGTTTGCAAATTGAGACTGCCTGGCTAGGTGCTTGATTTTATACACCTCTGGCAATGGTTGTAATTGAAATACCTCAATTCAATAATTAACAGATGTTTTCAAATACTTTGTCCATATAGTGTATATTATGCAACCAACAGCAAGCAGAAACTTCATCTGGCATTAGGTTGATGTCAATGTTATTCCTCTTTAGCAAACTACGCCAAAGTAATTATAGTCTTCCAAATGTATTTTAAACAACCATCTTGGCAGAGCTGACTAAGGATATGGGTGAAGCGAATCTGGTCAGGTGAAAGTTGATGATGCTGGATGTATCCCTTCATTCACCATCACCTCATTGGATACGCAGAATCACCAGTAATATGGACTTCAATCTCCACTCCTGGACCATCTTGGTTTTCTGAAAAGCAATAAAGCAGTTTTAATAAAACAGTAGAGTAAGTACAAATAAGGAAATAAAATATGCAATGGAAAACACTGAATTATCTGTGTGCACAATTATTATTAGCTGTAGCATCTGAAAAAAAATCCTTGCAAGCACAGGGAGAATATACAAACTCAACACGGTTGCTTTTGATGTGTAAATGGAACCCAAACCTTACTGCTGTAAAGACAATAATGCTAACCATGACACCATCAATCCTTTTAAATTCTAAAATGTGTAGGACTAAAAATACTGAATCAAATAAAATAGCGTAAACTTTCATGACCAGCACTTTAAATTAAATATTACTTGAAACATCGAATACTTTAAATTTCAGACCTTTTTACACAAAACATAAATTCTAATCTCTGTGGGGAAACGCCAGCCATCGTGTTGCTCCTCTGCAATTTGGTAGATGTCAGAATTGGAAAGAACTCTGGCACCATGCCAGCAAATGTAAACATCTGTGAAACTGAAAATAATGTGTTGTAGTTAGTATACATATATAACAGTAGAGGAGATATATTATGTATTAGCTATTTTTTTTAACCAAAACATCAAGAACATATTATGCTTACCAGAAATTGTTGTCAATTGCAGCCTGTAGAATAATTGAATGCCAAACTTTTTGGTTGTAGTAGTCTGCTGGGTTGTCTCTTGGGGCAATAATTAGGATGTGTGCCCCATCTGTGGCTGCAGCACACTGTGGATATCCATGTTGTTTGAAACCTTTAATGGTGTCATCTAGGCTCTATCCATGTGGCATGCAGATGAAACGGTGGTACAAGGTTCTCCCCAATGCCGCAGTCACTTTGTGCAAACGGTGGCTTGCCCTACTCCAAACAAACACAAAATTGTGCGGTATTCTCCCAGGCTTGCATACCACCACATCACAATGGCTAGTTTCTTACTTTGTTCAATGGGTCTGCGGTAGTTTGTCATTTGTTTTGCTAGAGCTGGGGTGTTGAGTTCTAGCAAATAGTCAAATGCTGCATGCGACATGCTAAAGTGTGCCTTACACTGCTCGCCATCAAAACCTTCCACAGTAGGCGAGAATGCTTGTCCACGATGTCATTCTCTGTTTGTCGCAGTGCTGAATTTGACCATGGTGCTAATTGTGGGCATCATAAAATCTTTTCTCATGTCTAAGTATTGGCGTCGAATTTTAGCCCCCTCAGACAAAAAAAACCCGCCCTTCTCCTCTGGAAATAACACTGAGTCAGATTACAAACTGTAACCAGCTGCATTATGCTGTCATTTGCATCCAGAAACATAAGGAATCCACAATAATACAGGAACGCTGTTCTGCACAGTAGCTACTTATATCTCTCGTCGGCCATGATTAAAGCAATGCAGTCACTGTCCACTTTTTATGTCTCATCTATGAGAGCTTTTCCTACATCATCTATATGAGTCTCTACTGTCCCCTTTTAATGACTCAACTTGATAATGCAGGACATACAGGTGTCCAGTGTGAAAGGCAGCAACCCTGGATATACCCAGGATCAAAGTGCGGTGAGAAGAGATGCATCACAGGTTGAAACTGTGTTCATTATCTTGTGTGTGACCCAGGATTTTGGTGATAAAGGGTTATAAGTGAAGGCAGAGCTGCATGTTACAGGGTCATTGTCATGAAATGAAGAATGGGATGGAGGTAAGTGAAAGCCATAGACTGAGACTTAGATAGTGGAAAGCTCAGTGCCACCACAAGAGGTTTTTTTTTTTCTACATGCTACACCTGAAACACTTGTACATTAATTCCACATTTATATCTCTGCTGTGGCCTACCAGAAAGTGAGTGTCGTCTCATATATCCAGATTTTTCAATTGGTAGTATTAGTAGTTGTGTGTTTCACCAGCAGAGCTCGGATACCTAAATAATATTGCATACAAGCGAAATATTTACAAAAAAAATTTCCACTATCAGATAAGCATAATATTGCAAAACAGTACTGTTGCCTTATAGACCCATATATTTTTTTGAAATAGCATATTCTAGTGAGTCAAAAAAAGGCATTTTAATGTTTTTACAATTCACAAAATTACCAAAACATATGAAGATTTTCACATGAAAAACGGACTCCGGCAAGGATGTCTTTTGAAGGAAGGTGGAATCAGTCGTTTTCCTCCGTTGTAGGTGATAGGTGACAGATTTTGGCTTTTAGGGTGGGAAAACAGTATTATAGTTAGAGGTCATCTTGAGCATGTATGTGACATTTATGAGTTGAAACTCAGATTAGAACAGTACTGTTGTTACACAGGGTGGCTACTGCAACGACTTTATAAAAATAAATAAAAGTCAGCTGTCCATACACCACAGCTGTATAATGCTTATTATATTTTCCAAAGTTTTCCTCTCTCCAGTATAACAGGAGTGGTGTCACAAACCGCTGCACATGTTGCTTTGACAAGCAATTAAGGGAGTAAAAGGACTTATTTACCAAGAGAAGCAATATTATTATAGAGGCTGTCGGCTAGATACCAGTCCTCTACCTTTGCAGCTCTGGCAGACAGATTATGGAACCATGAATATAGGTGACTGATGATGTCATTATGATAATTGGGTATTGTGATAAGCTCAATACAGGCAATCCACAATTGCCAGCTTATTGATGTGTGATCAGTATCTTGCTGCCTCTCAAGGCCTGGAAATCCAATACCTCTAATTCTTAAATCAAGCCCTGCATAGTTATCCTCAAGTTCTGTCTCTGCTTTTGAATTACTCTGGTATCAGGTTGGCAGATCATATGACAGATGTATTCGGGGACGTGGTGATGCGTCACCGTGGCCCCGCCCCCTGCTAGGAAATGGGCAATTTAACGGCATTGCCAAGTGGGATGGGCTTAATGACGCAAATTTGTCATTAGCCCCGCCCCCACAACGGTCTGGGAGGATTCCCCGAAATTTATGATCCTCCTGGAAATTCTGGGAGAGTAGGAAACTGTGCCATTGCAGCTTTTATATCGGAGCTTATTTTGCTATCTGCTTTTTCACATCACCCCTTACATATTGAATTGTGCTTATTTCCCTGCATACCAACTCCTGCTTGATACGATAGCTTATATTTTGTTCGGTGCTTATTATCATAGCCTACCTATTCATATGTGCTCACAACCTGTACATTGGATTGTGCTTATTACCCTGCATATGAGACCTTGCATATTCAATTTCCGATATATTAACTCGTGCTCACAGCATGCATTTTCATCTGAGCACACTGCCTGCATATTGAATTATGCTTATTGCCCTGCACATGAGACCTTTGCTTATTCTGCAGCCTATATATTAACTGATGCTTATTTTTACAGCCCTACTCATTACTCTGCGTATGAGACCTTGCATGTTCTACAGCCTGTATATTGACTGGTACTTTTTATTAGTGCCTGCATATTCAACTGTGCTCATAGCCTACATATTGAATTGTGCTTATTACACTGTAAACAAAATCTTGCTTGTTCTACAATTTATATATTGACTGGTGCCTGTTATTATATTGAGTATATTCAATGGTGTTCACAGTCTGCATAAAGAATTATGTTCATTATCCGACATATGAACTCTTGCATATTACCACAGCTTTATTATCTAATGTTTATTACCATAATCTATACATACAATGTTGTTGCAGCCTGCATACAGGTTTGTACTTATAACTCTGCATATGGACTTGTGCTTTTTACCACAACCTGCATAATAAATTTATACCTTTTACTATAAAAAATATTATTGGATTATACCCTATATTGGGTCTTCAGCCTTCAGGATCTTATTTAGAAAAAGACTACCATGACACACAGAGCTTATTGCACATGTTGAATGCCTTAGGGTTTCACGATTCCCTATTCATTACAAGAATTGTTGACACCAAAAAGTATCCCAAACAATTTGGGTATTGCCAAATGAGTCAATGAGCCCTGCAGTAAGCAGGGAATCACTGAATCCAGACGTTCTCACTGTTAAACATATGTAATGACTATACTCCAGAGCATACATGGAAGCGTTTGGTAGCTTACCAGTACTCTATCTGTGTGCGTGCTAGTGACTGTGGTAAGTGTGGAAGATTGATCAGGGACTCCCAAATGCCAAGGAAATCTCTGTCCAGGAGTTTGTGTCTAGTCTTTTGTTATTGGCATATATAAGCACCACTCCTCCTATTATTTTTCAAAGTGCCCCCATCTACATTAAATAATAATAAAAAAATAATAAAATATATATATATATATATATATATTAAGCAGTGGAGTTGCTAGACCCACCTGCAGGGAACTAACTCCCACAAATTTTCAGTGACATGTTACAGCGTGGTGTTTTTTCTTTCTAAGCTGTTTTAAATATTTAAAGATGAATATGTTCAGAAAATCTAATATTTTGTCTTTTTCAGTTTTATCTGTATGTGCAGTTACAAAGTGCAGTACAGTTCCTATCTTTGGAAGGCTGGCTTCTTTTTTTTTTTTTTTTAGAAATGACCTTAAAATATCAATTACATTAGGCTTTATTTCATTAATAGCAGATAAAATATGACTTTTGTAAATCTTTCACTGTAAGATAAAATCAGTGTAATACTATTATAAAGAACAGTAATAATGTATAATTTGTTTCTGCAAAGTGCTTTCAGAAATCCTCATGAAAAGCATTACGTGACTTATTATTGTAATTGCAAATCTGTTCATTTTTAAATTATCTTTACACAATATATATAAAGCTCTGCATAATGTCTTGCTGTTCTGCTTTCAAACACACAGTAACAGCATTATTTCCTTTATTAAATGTAATTATTACTGTGCATGGGTATAGTGAATCTTATACAAAATGCATGTTCAATAGTTTGAAAAGCAAATGAGATTATTGTGTTCTTAATTTGTTTATTAGATACAGTTGTATAATAATATCCATCTATCCTTCCATCTCTATGTCTGTCATGTAATCCATCTTCACAAGCACATTGATTGTTCTGGTTTGTGCTATTTTCACTTATTTGTATATAGTTTACCTTGGTATAGTAATGTTTTTGTCATGTGCTATCCACTTTCATAGTAGCTATCTGCCCATAATTTCCTGGATCACTCAATGAGTTTAAAGATTTGTCCCTTGAAATGTTTATCTCTGAAATGTCCCTATGTTTAATTTTGGCCTGCTGTATAAATCATTCTCCTCAACCAGTCTCCCTCTTCCCTGTAATTCTTTGTCCTCCTCCATTCTACCTATCCCCTGTAATTTATTCTACGTCACTAATCTCCCTCTCTCTTCAAATTCATTTCCCCCCCACAGACTTCATCTATAATACATTACCCCTTATAGCTCTCACCTGTATTTCATTTTCCCACCTCACTTCCCATTTTTTTTTACCTCATATACAAACAGTGGGTAAAGAATGGGATATCCATAGCTGATATTACATAGACATAAATTGCTAAGCTGTTAACACGCACAGAGAGATGATTTGTTGGATTGAAACCCCAAGGTGCATGACTAACAATCTACCTAGTACACATGAACATACAGTGCCCAGAGTGCTGACACTTTAGGCCCGTTACAAAAGAAACGGGGCCCTGTTCTTCCCTATCCACTGGAGCCATAAGGCCCCTAAAGGCGAAAAGGGACAGCAGGCCCCCTTTTGCCGAAGCTATGAGAGGCCCTTGAAATCCCGACCCCTGAAGTCTTCAGCCTTCCATACAGAGAGAGTCTCTAACAAAAGGATAGTAGTGACCCATAAGGGTTCAAACCTTTACCACAAGATGTGACAATAATAGATAAATAACACACACCAAACAAAAAAAGACGTGTAAGTGCTATGTGCAATAAGTAGAAAAATAAAAAAAATGCCTACAGGCCCCAGAATTATGACTGGTGTCTTTACCTACCATAAGACCATAGCAAGGTGTTGCATGAATTGCGAATGCATAGTGCTCTTGTGCCTTACTCTGTGTAACAAGTCCATGTTTCCTTAACCTCTACCGTGCATTGTCAGGCACCCCCAGGCCCTGTCCCCTAAGGGCATTGGCACTTTGTGCTCCAAGCAACTGGCCTTCTGTCCTCGATCAAGGTAGTTTTTCGCAATGAGTAATAGGAGCTCCCCCTAGTAAGAATAGATACTACTCTTAATCTTAGCCAAAAGGCAGAGAATCAATGATGACAATGCTGCAGCGCAATAGGATGATAATGATAATATAATATAATGACTTAATCTGCATTACCAAGTTATTACCAGTCAATCTGTTATATATTTTTTTATGTAATGTGTTATGGGTAATTGTCTGTGTATTGTATACTACTGTAAATTTCATGTACAGTGCCGCCGACCTTTTGTGGGGCCTTATAAATACAATATAATACTATATCTTGGCGTGTGTAGATGTGTATACACACATATATATATACAAGTTAACCCGTGCATGATACTCATGCATTTTTTGGTCAAATAATGTCAGTATACCAAATTTCAGGTCATTCGGATGAGCCCTTTCTGAGAAAATTATGTTAGGGCGGGCCCCTTTCCGACTTCTGAGGCTGCCGGGGGCTGCACAGTATGTGCAGGTCCGCTCGGCAGTGACAGGCAGGGACAGTGTGCTGCCCGGCTGCTCTGATTGTGTTTAACACAATCAGAGCAGCCGGGCAGCACACTGTCACTGCCAAACGGACCTGCACATACTGTGCAGCCGTCGGCAGCAAACCCCTGCTAGAGGGGGCGATTGCCCCGATCGCACCCCCCTGTATCCGCCACTGTACACATGTGTGTTCATGAGGTAAAATTACCTCACGAAAATGAGTTTGACCCCTCAACTCGTCAGTAGTGTCAGTATACCAAATTTCAGCCCTTTTTGAGGGTTTTTTCCCACACACAGTAAGAATTTAGTAGGTCAGTTAACCCGTGCATGATACTCATGCATTCTAGTCAAATCAAGCTACTTAAGGTGTTGAAAACTCCCCACTGTCTCCCCCGGCAACCGACAACCACTCCAAACTGTCACTTCTCCTTGAAGAAATATATAGGTCAGTGTATAACTCTGCCCAGCAGGTGGCGCTGCAGCTTGTTTTTTTTTTTTCCACAGACAGACTATCACACGCCACTAGACATTTATATTATATATATACATATATATATATATATATATATATATATATATATATATATATATATACACATAATGTAACAGCAAGACAGTTACACACATAGATTTTTTTTTATTAATCTGGGGAATTTGGACCTATTGTAAATGTAATACTATCGAGTTTGAGATACAAAGATTAGGTGTAGTATTGAAGAAACTAGGCATCTGGACATATTAAATTAGAGATAACATATAACACTTCTCCAAAACTAAAGGCAGATGGAAATTTCACTACAACACAAAGCATGCTTATTTTGTTTGCTTCCACTTGTACAAATAAGAGGGATGAGACCAGATCTGCCTTTATACATTGGTACATTACCCATTTCTCTTGTCTCATCTGCCCTCTTACACGTCTCTGTTCAGTAAACTGCAATGTAAAATCTCATCCCAGATATTAGGTAATTTACTGCGATTAGGTTTCTTTTGTTTAGCTTTACATTCAATTTCACTATTTGGGAAACTAAATTAAATGGACAAGTATTACATTTTTGTTGCGACTGCAAAGAAAATTGAGCTAGGGGGCTTTGATTGGACTGTCATGCCAGCTTCCATTCTGACCTGATTTCTAAGAGATTTTTTTATTATTATTATTTAATCAAACTGCCCACTTGACAGAAAATTGAATGAGGAGGTTGCTGTCAGAAGAAAAGCCTGAGGGCTTCTTGTATTTGTGTTGAGAACATCCCAGCAAACCAGGACTTTTAGAATTGGTAGTGGGAATGAGGGAGCATTGGGGACAGAAATAGACATCTTGTAGGAAGGCTGTCATCTGTGCAAAGAACAGAGAACCTGATTGTAGCACAGATTTTCTAGCCCTCTTATTGGATTAACGGAAAAATGGCCACAAAATGCATAACCATTATGTGCACTTTAAAGGGATTAGTGTGAGTTTCAAAGAAATGTAATGGCTCTTCCTGGGTTTTTTTTCTAGACTGCATAATGAGTGTTAAAGCAAAGAAAAAATGTAGTACTTTAGATGTCTGTTTTCACTAGACAGAATTTGAAAAATATTTATAGCTTTTAAAGCTGTCATAACATGGCAATAGCTTAAAAAAAAATTCTCTTTTTTTCTGTCTTATTATAGAAAACATCTAATAGTATCAGTTAGATGATTATTTTATTTTTATTAGCTTAAATATTAAATAGCAAATACTTTTTGTTATGCCATCTCTAGCAGGCCATGATAACTCTTGGCAGCACAACAAATATGTTTATTTGTGTGTGTATGTATAATGTGATATACAGACAGGGCTTATAAAAAGTATTCACCCTTTGACATTTTTCACATTTTATTTTAGTACCTCAAGATTATAATTGGTGGATTAATTCAGGAAGTAAAGAAACAATACTTAAGCTTTCTTTTACTAATTACAAATGCAAAACAGACAATAATGGATTACATACGTGTTCATCCCTTTTTCTAAGATGTGCTCAAATAAACTGTAGTTAAATCGGTTGTCTTCTAAAGTCATGTGAGAGGGTAACATGATTGTGTTTCCAATGAAGAGCTTCATCATGAAAATTAAAAAAACATTCAAATCTGAGAAAATGTTATTGGACAGCCCCAATCTGGGGAAAAGTATAAGAATTTCAAAGACTTTTAATATCCCCCATCTGTTAAGTCTGTCAATAACGAAATGAGCATTATGATGTACCTGTGATTTTTTTTTTATGGCAGGCTGTCCTCAAAAACTGAGTATTTGAGAAGGACACTTGTTAGGTAGGCCACCAACTCTGGTAGAATTACATGACAGAGAGAACATTTTCCATTGGACAACAATATCCCACATACAAATCTGCACTTTATGGCATAGTTACAAAAGGAAAGCCACTGTTGATAAAATCTCCCATAAAATCTTACCTACAGTTTTCCAGAAAATATGTGGGAGACCCATGTAGATTCCAAGGTCTGATGAGATCAAGTGTGAACTTTTTCCACTCAATGCTAAGTGGTATATTTAGTGCAAATCATCAAAAGAACACTATCCCTAGAGTGAGGCACAATGACAAGAGCATAATAATGCTATGGGCATAATTCCCTGCTTTTGGCACTGGGACGCTTGTCATAATAAGGGAAATGGATAGAGCAAGAGATTGACAAATGCACAGGAATCTGTAAGTTACTTAGTACTTTGGAAGAGTTTTATATTCTACAGGACAATATCCAAAAGAATAAAGCAAAAACTCATATTAGAGTGACTTAAATAAAAAAAATCAATGTCCTGCAGTGACCCAGTCAAAGGTCAGACCTCTATCCCATCAAGAATTTAGGGAATGATTTCAAAATTGTACCCAATCCTACCGAATGAAACTCTAATGGGAAAAATTGCAGACTATGGTATTGTGGCTCTATGAAAAGGAGAGGTAAAACGCTGTTTGTAATGTGTGTCACTGTTGCAGCAAACGCTTATGTCAACTGTATGGAGCTTAATAAAATTTGTTCGCCAACGATACCAATGACAGGACCCCCTAAAGCAATATCACCTGTGTCCTCCTAATGTTATCATTAAGTCTTGACAATAAGAAAGTTACTGGTTACATGTGTGTGTGTGTGTGTGTGTGTGTGTATATATGTATATATATATATATATATATATATATATATATATATATATAATGTGAAGATACCAGGTTTATCTGGCCCAATGCTACCCACTCCACGCTGGCTGGCCACCCACGGGTGCCTTCCTATGCCAGCAAAGTCTACCCAGTACCTTCTAGGATTCGTATAGTCACTCAGGCATAATGCAGTTATAAAAATACAACAGTATATTTATTGTCATACAAACAACACTAGAATATTATGTACACACAGTAAATAAATGCCAGGCAGATTTACCAAATCATCTCTCCCTTACTCCAATAGCTTAAGGACTTATAGTCACCTGGCTGTCCAGACTTCACGACACAGGGATCTCTCTCAGCTGCATATATAGACTCTAGTTAGAGAACGACAACTCAAAACCTAGATCTTGCACCTTCATGAATGAAATTCCAGAATGAATCCCCTCCCCCCTGGAGTCATTCATTATATCTCAGGTCTAATTTCCACAGTCTTTCCCCTCCCTGGGCAAACCCCTGGGTCTAGTCTTCTTAACCATTGGCCAGTGCAGGACAAGGGGGTTTGGACAGGGCAGTGAAGATGAGCTGTCCTTTCACAGAAGTCTGGACTAGTCCTAGGGAGAACAATTGATGCTAATTGGCTTCCCCTACTTCCAAGGATAAGGTAGCAGTGAGCGCCTCCTAAAATTAACCCCTTACACTACTTTGTGATGTCACAGGCTCCCCAGCTGTTCCATGCTTCCTGTAGAGGAAGGAGTGGGGAGAATGAATGTATTGTGGACACCACCTGATCTTTACCCATAACCCTCCTGGCTTCAATTTAAGGACAATGAATAACATTACTGCAAGTCATCAATATATAATACACAATATACATATTTACATTGAACTACAATGTCCCCTTAACCACATGTAATTGGACACTGCAGTTGTAGTCTGGTGAGCTGTGGAACAAAAGCATGGGCTATAAAAAGTACTTGCTATAATCCACATTATGTGAGAAATGAGAAACAATGCTCACAGGGTTACCACACTCATTTTGTCACTATATATATATATATATGTTTGTATGTCTACTCCTCGTGTTAAAAGTCAAAAGTTGAATGGCTACCCTACATGTGTTTTGAAAAGTATACACTAAAACATATTGCATTGTTGTTGTTTAGATTATTAGTATTGGGTTCTGTAATGTGAAAACGTGCATGCTGAATTAACTTTTTTATAGTCAAGTCATATTTAATAATATATAATTTTGTTTTCTAGAACACATGTTGCCAAATATTCTCAAGAAAGGTTTCCTGGAAACCCGGAAAACTCAAGAGACCTTTTGGCAGGGCTGTTATGCTGAGATATCTCAGTATAAACTGCACATCTACAGTACTGATAGCAGTGGTAACCATAATGCCATCACTGCTTATCCTCTTGCTGATATTGAAAGCATTACTATTACTGGAAGTCACAAGACCAAACAGCTTGATGTCCTAATGTCAGACAACAGACAACTGCAACTGAAGGCAGATTCTGCATGGGAGGTCTTGGACTGGGGGCAGAAATTATGGGAAGGAGTGCGTGCTTTGACTTTAGTTCCAAGTTATATGAAGAATCAGCATGATATGACAAGATCAAAAAACACAGGTGACAATAACATTGACTATTTAGAAAACCACAGCTTGTCAAACAAGTCTAATGAACTTTCAAGGGTCATAACCTTAGCCAATGGGTATCACAAAAACATTTTAAAAACTGGGACACTTTATCGGTTAACAATTCAAAATAATTGGAAAGCTTTCACGTTTGTTCTTTCCAGTTCACACCTTACAGCATATCAGCCCAGTTGTCTTGATGAGGATCCATTGCTTAACTATAACATTGATTTATGTGTATCTGTCCAGATGGACACTCTTGATGGGTATGATTCTTGTTTCCAAGTCATTTTTTCTCAAGATGTACTCCGGCTTCGAACTGAAACCCACCAGAGAGCCCAAGAATGGATAGATGCTATAATATCTGCTGCTAATACTGCTAGAAAGACTGATCCGAATTTACTAGTGCCTCTTAGAAATAAGTCCAAAGAACATCCATCATTAAGGGACCTGCAGAAGAGCAAACGTCAGTCTGTAACAACAAGTTTTCTTGGTATCTTGACAACATTGGCTTTAGAGAGAGGGCTAACTGCTCAAAGCTTCAAATGTGCAGGTAAGAATTAATTTTAAAATGTATTTTCAAATATATATATATTATAGGCTGAGGAGCATAATCTGTGAAAATGTATATATACATACAATATCTGGAATGCTTTGAACTTGGGGTTTTCAGTAATTTTGTACACCATGCCTAAAAAATACTAAATTGCATGTTAAAATTCCCCTTGCCTTTCTCAACCTGACCCTAGCATTACTGTTTTCATGAACTTGTTAACCAGTGTCTCTTCACAGTGAATGTAGGAGTAGATGCTCTGCGATTATGTCTGTGTGTATGATTTGCTGACTAGTATTCAAAACAGATACCTTTAAGATGTCTAGTGTATATCTAGGCCTTCAGAGCAATCAATGCTGGCAGGTATAATATGCTGAGCCATGTCTTGACCATGTGTAATATGATATGTCATTTCTTCTGGCAATTATAACATGCTGAGCCATATTTGATTGCAAGCATACTATATTGAGCTATATTTGGTGCTCAATACACAAAGCTGTTCTTTGTTTGGTGCCAAATGTTTTATGCTGAGCCATACCTGCTGCAAAATATAATATGTTGAGCCATATCAGGTGCCAAGCATACTAATCTGAGCCATATCTGGGGCCAGTTAGAATATGCAGTTTGCAGTCGATCCATATCTGACAGGGTTATGTGTGCCTACTCTCCCGGAATTTCTGTGAGATTCCCGAATTTTGTCGAGTCCTCCCGGAAGAGTAGGCATCCTACCAGGTCTTGGTGGAGATGTGGCTTAATGACACAATTTTCATCGTCGGACCCCGTTATGCATTGCTGTAAATGTTGGTATTTCATAGCAGGGCGGGCCACAGTGATGCACCTACTTGTCACCTGACATCCTCTTCTAGATCTCCTGGAGCGGAGGTTTTAAAAGTCGGCAAGAAAAACTTCATTTAATCTACATCATGATGATCCAGGGTGTGGTAAACTTCTTTAAGAGTTTAGATGGGGGGCATTTCATATGTAAACCAGTTTAATAGAATAGCAATGATCATAGTTCAAATATATGATTTTTTTGCTTTCTATTCTTTTATATATCAAATGACATATCACATTTTTGAAATATGCATAACATATATACAATATAAGCACACTGGGCCTCATTTACAAAGTGCACTCAATCTGCTCTGCAAAATATTTTGATTTTGCACTTGTGCGTCTGGATATCTGTCCAGCTCACTAAACGTGCACCTAGGTGTGCGGAAAAGCAGCAAAGCCTGAAGCATCGCACTTAGCAAATGTAAAAGTTCAACCACCTATCACTTTAGTACCACCCCTTTCATTAATATACATTTTTTTTTTTTTCTCCTTAAATTACCTAATTTTTAGCCTAGATTAATTATGAGAGGACATTGGTGGTGTTTTATTACTGTGATACTTTTGTGTGTGTGTGAAGCTTTTTACCACATTGTTTGAAGTGTGTCTAGAATTAACTTCTTTGCTAAAATTGCTACTTGGAGGGGCAAAATGGTATTAACAGTAGAGCATGTGATCCAAAAACCCCCATATCTGAGTTGTTGCATAGTTCAACATAATTGGCGCTTTCTTAACTTGAAGTTTTTTCCACAACCTCTCCTATAATTCAGTGTGCACTTTGAAAAGATCAGTCTGTGAGGCATTTTTAACATAGTTGCCATAGCAAAAAAGATAACTCTCAACTGGTAAAATTGATTTCAGCTTGTGTGAGAGTATTCCGAACTCTTAATCTCTGCCAGTCAGTCACCAAACTCCTCGTGGATAGGAGGAGGGGCTATTATGAACCTGTCAAAGCCTCTATGTTCACTATATCATATGTCATATGGCTGTGGTTGCCAGAGTCATCAAATGCCACTTAGCAAATTGTAAATCATTAACAGTAGTTTGAATGAAGTAAAAAGTACAACTTCATGTGTCTTCTTACAGGTAGCCAGAGTGATTTATGTTAAAGAAGACACACATTATTTTTGAAGGGGTTGTGTGACATATTGCTTTAAGCACACACATTTTTTTCATGCTTTTGTTTTTATAGGGATGAAAAACAGGTTGGCCTATGGCACTGATTTGTAGTCTGTATGGCCAGTCTCATTATTATTATTATTATTACTACTTCTATTATTACTTTGTATTTACATGGCTCCACAAAGGGTCCACAGCACCATACATAGTGCATAGGAGAAAACAGAACACGACATACAGGGAAGTACAAAAAAACAATGTGTAATTAAATTGACAACCCGACTGAGGACAGGTAGAAAGGGCAAAGAGGTATGAGTGAATATAGAGTGCTTGGGAGCCAGAAAGGGAAGGAGAGAGGTGGTGCAATGATTGACTCGTTGTCTGTAACAAAGAGAGCCCTGGGGTGATGGATACACGTGTTAACCTGGTTTAGTGCTGGCCAATCGGATGCGCAGAGTCTAGCCTTGCCGCTGCACGGCAAGATGGACTTTTGCGGACGGGAACACAAAGGTCGTGGCCATCTGATCAGTCACTAGGCGTAACACAGCAGAAAGAAAGGGAAATCCGAAAGCAGGTCAGCTAGCTGAGGACTGGCACACTGGCGACAGCCAGGTACAAAATCAGTATGCAGAAGGGAAGTCCAATAACAGGCTGGGATCTGATACACAGACAATAGTGCAGTACAAAATCAGGATCTGAGAAAGAATAGTCAAAACAAGCAAGGACTAGTACACTAGTCAGAAGACAGACAGAAGCACTATCCAGGAAAGGAATCGCAAGCAAAGCCAATGTCAGGGGTGGGGTACGTTAATCCGTCACTGTGAACCCTGACAAGATTTAAAACGACAGGGGAATCACGATTTCTATAATTCCTACACTACTGAAATGACTACTTTCCAAATGTCAGACCTGCATTTTCTTCGGCTTATCAAATCGCCGTCCAGTGTGTAATCCGATTGGCCTAAACATGTACACGATTAAATGACGTGTTTTACTGTGGAGAGACTGAAAATGCCAGTTTTAAAGTGGCAATACCTGGACCCCATGCCTGTACAGGCGTGGGGTCCGGGTGAGGTCTGTACAGCTTCGGAAGCCCCGCCCACCATATCCCCCAATTTTTTTTTCTCAACAAACACAAACACATGTCGTGCACCTGTGAGTAAAATCCTTCCTTAAGGTAACAGTATGAACCTTAACCCTCTCTGTACCTTTCCCTGGGGAGCAGCTCCTATTATGGGTTAGCAGACTGTGATAAATTACCCCCTTTTCCATATACTTTTCCCCTTAGCTTTGCCATACCTGGCAAAGCAAACTCTTTTCTTGGCAAAAATTAGCTTTTTGCCAACTGACACTTTTCTGCCCTCACCAAAACAGGCGAAGTGGCTGCCCTGGGGAGCTCATCTCTTTGCAACAGTGCATCGGCATTATTATGCATAGCCCAAGGCCTATGTCCCAACTTAAAGCTGAAAGGTTGTAATGCCAGGAACAAACGTGTGACCCTGGCATTCACCTCCTTATTGGTATGCATGGAGCATACCAATAAGGAGGTGAATGTCATGCTCCAATAATAAGACCATGCTTATTATTGGGGCATGGCGGGTGACCAAGGTGAACTCTCTACCAAGTAGGTAGTACCATAGTGCCTCCACTGCCCACTTAATACTCCTGTTCTACCGTAGCATGCTTATTTTCCCTTGGGAGAAGCTTACGGCAAAAAGGAAATAACCGGTTTCTCGTCATTCTTCACAGTCTGTGACTATATTGCCCCCAGACCTGTCCTGGACTGTCTGGACAAAGAACCTCTTCCTAAATTTAGTTACTTGTAGCATCGGTGTGGTGCACAAGGACCAAATTATCTTATCTGGGTTATTCTTTCTAAGAAATTCTGTCAATGGTGCTGCAAGGGTTGCAAAATATTTGATAAACCGTCGGTAGTATCCGATCAACCCCAGGAAAGTCCCTAGTTTAGACTTCCTTTATGGTTTAGGCCAATTCTTCACAGCTTCTACCTTATTCACATGGGGTTTTACTTTCCCCCAGTTGACTACATAACCCATATATTTTACCTCTGCCATAGCTAGAACACATTTAAGGGGATTCTCCGTAAGGCCGCAACGTCTCAAGGACTCCAAAACCTACTCCACCTCGAGAAGATGGGACTCCCAGTCCTGACTGAAATAAAAATAAAATAACAGCGCTGGTTTTCAATGAATAAATTAAAGCTACTAGCTCACTATGGCAGAATCGGACAATGTAAACTCGGAATGGTAAATCCAATTGTTTAATAAAAATGTAATATAAATCACATGAATACATAAATCACTCGAGTGACTGAAATATAAACAATACAAAGAAAGACCGGTCTCATATGTAAAGAATTAAAAATTAAAACATAATCCCATAATGAATTTATTCCGAAAAAAAGGAGAAATCCAATAAGGTAAATACTGCCTCTTAACGCTGTAAAATACTCTACGTAGATGGAAAGAATAAAGCTGAAGGAAATTGTTAATCGATCATGAATAAATGGAAGTACTATAGACAATGTCGTTTATATTGAAAATGCACCATCCAAAACAGATCACAACTGTCAAATATGATGTTGTATAATCATGGCTTGATAACCCTTGCTGAATGAGGAGGCAACCGCCGACACTGGCAGGTAATTAGCAGCCTTTGGAGTTGATCTTAATGGTCACATGACATTTGTTTTGAAGGATAATATGAAAATAGTTCTTACCATAGTTCAATAGACATTTCCAATGGGGTATGCAATACCATGCACTATCTAACTGGGTTAGGGCTGGTCCGACTGAACTCTGTACCCGTTTGTTGAGAGTGACTATCAGCACAAACTCAATAGTACTGCCCCCACAAATCTTCATAGGAAATGTATACAATCGAAAGTTGATGTACTTGCTTGGAAGTAAATAGTAAGTAGTAATGAATCCAATAGCCTGAATAAGGCTGCTACAGAAACCAAATCGGATCTCCATAGAAACGTGGAAATAAGAATCCAGCATCAGATAATGATATCCTCTACTCCTTACCGGCTGACGCGTTTCGTTCAGCTCTGCCAAACTTTCTCAAAGACCTGGTAAGTATGGGTCATAATGTTGTTCCTTAAATGGTCACAAGGTCTGCTCTTGATTGATTTCAGCTGATCGTGCCCTGGGAAAATGCACTTTAATCTCCTAATTCTCATTAGCAATATGTTCCCATACAGGTAAGAGGAATAAACGAACAAGGTAAATAATTACAAATGACTAAATAAATAAAATCTAATCCAATCTATAAATACTAATATATAATAAAAGAATAGACAAATAATAATAGTAAAGTAAAATAAGGTAAGATATTATAACATAAATAGAGATACCATTTCCAGAATCATACATATATGATGTTAATATAACATCCTCAACAGAAATCAGTATAATCCTGTTTGGTCCATAATGATCTGTGTCTATATGTTCAAGTGAAAAGTAACATTATTTAAATGGTGTGTAAAATCAAACCTAGGGTATAAAACACCAAACACTCCTAACATGTATTGATAGGCAAGTTTCAACAATAATAATACATAGATTGAATTAAATAAATCACAAACAACAATCCGATTAATCTAGAACAGGAACTCCATCTAATTGGAAAATCTAAAAGAATACAAAAAAATCTAAATAAAACTCACTCAAATATGGGATAAAATAATTGGGAGGAAGGAACACATCCCGAAACTGAAAAACTAAGGAGAAAGTATTATTTAAAAGAAAAATAGAAAAGGAGAGACTGAGGGAGGAGGATAGAAATATAAAAAAAATATATATTTACAATAATAGCACTATTCTATGGTCCTAATGTATCAATTACAACTCCAGAAATTCAAGAGATTCATTCAGACCCTCTGGGGTCAATGTGTGTAACTGGAAAATCCCAAAAATTTCGGCATTGCATAGTCAACAAAATCTATCCCCTCCTCTTGATGTATTTTTAGTATGCTCAATCCCATATAGTTGTAAACCTGTAGTCTCCTTATTGTGAACTTGTGAAAAATGTCTTGAGACACTGTGGGTCTGCAATCCTAGTGTGATATTGTGCTTATGTTCCCTAAAACCCATTTTTAGACTCCTGGTGGTCCTGCCCACATACTGCACGCCACATGGGCACTGCACCATGTAGACAACAAACCGGGGCTCACAGTTAATAAATTGGTTGATAGGGAAAAGCTTCCCAGATACCGTTGAGATAGTTTCTTTAGTTCTATTTCTCATAAAAGTACAAGTCGCACATATAGTTCTATTACATCTATAGCAACCCAAGGGATTAGATGGTAATCAACTTTTAAAAGCTAAACACTGGGTTTTTTCCCGTTTAAAGAAACTCAGTGCTAATATAGTCTTAAGGTTCCTGTTTTTACGAAATACAATTTTGGTTTCTCTCCCAAAACTGACTCTAAAATATTGTCTTGTTTCAGTATTTCATAGTTACAATTGATAATCTTTCTTATTTGAACTGATTTTGTATTAAATTTGATATAAACAAAGGAACAACTTCTTCATTAGAAGAGGTAGAGTGAAGATGTTTGGTGCCTGGTTTGCATTGGAGTAACTTAGTCCTATCCAGTTGAAGGTCTTCTATTATTGCTTCTTCCTACAATGTACTAGGATAACCTCTTTGGAGATATTCTTGATGCATACTATTTGCCTGTACCTGAAAGTCCTCTATCCTAGTACAATTTCTTCTTAGGCGATTAAATTGGCTTTTGGGTATGTTCCTAATCCAAGGCCTATGGTGACTTCTTGAATAGTGAAGAAAATTACTAGCATTCACTGGTTTATTATAATTGTTCGATATAATCTTATCACTCTGAACGGAGAGAGAAACATCGAGAAAATTAACATGATCAGAATCAAACATGTGTAAAAGACAAGTTAAATGAATTGGTATTGAGGTAAGCCACAAACTCAAGTGCCAGATTCAGACCACCATTCCAAATAATTAAAAAAATAAAAGGTCGTCTATATAACGGCCATAGTACACCAGATTTTCCCCATAGGGGCCATTCCAAATAAGTTCTTCTTCTCATTGGCCTATGTAAAGATTGGAAAAACTATGGGCAAATCTGGTGCCCATGGTCATGCCTAAAATATGCAAATATTGAGTGCAATCAAGCAAAAAATTATTTTGGGTAAGAATAAACATAATTGAATCCAAAATAAATTCCCGAGGGGTTTCTGAAAGAGTATCGTCGCCTATTAATTTTTCACATACTGCTTGTACCCCTTGTAAATGTGATATATGCGTGTAGAGAGCTTGTACGTCCAGAGTGAGGAAAGCAAATTCTGGCTCCCACACCACGGTATCCAAACGAGATAACAAAGAAATAGTATCTCTAATATAAGATCTTAAATTCACTACATGATATTGCAAAAAATAGTCTACATAAAAAGAGATATTTGAAGTGAGGGAACCAATTCCTGAGATAATCTGTCTGCCCTGGGGGGTTGGTGATAGATTTATACATTTTTGGTAAAAAATAAAAAACTGGCGTGATAGGGTGCTCCAAAAACAAAAAGTAATACTCCTCCTTAGAGATCACCCCCTCAGCCAGAGCCAGCTGAAGATGTTTTCTCAACATGCTCTTATATTCAATTATAGGATCCTTATTGAGGGCCCTATAGAATAGTTGGTCTTCTACCTGCCTCAAGGATTCTTCAATATAATAAGCAGCAGACATAATCACCACACCCGCACTTTTGTCTTTGTCTGCTGGTTTAATAGTGATAGAATATGTCTTTTGTAGTTGTTTGAGGGCTATTCTTTCACCCCTAGATAGGTTACTTTCTCTTAAACCTTTCATCCAATGTTTTTTTATAGAACTCTATCAGGACCTTTGTAAATGGAGGGGTCCTGGTTAATGTCAAAAATTGGAAGTAAAGCCTTCTCAGTATTCTATACATTATTTTCTTTCCACAGCGTTTCTAGAATACTCAGACTGGGTACATCCTCTCTATCTAGAACAATGGGCATATTAATTTCACTATTGTGTCTGAGCTTCTTTTGAGCAAAATATCTTTTACGGAATAGAGTCCTCACAAATCGATTTAACTCTGAAAATAAATCGAACAGATTAGGACCTGTACTTGGGGTAAAGTGTAAACCTTTGGTTAATTGTTTAATTTGATGTTGAGTAAGTTCTTGGTCCGAAAGATTAAATAACTATGTCATCAAGGTAAGTGGTGGCGTGTTCCCAGTGAGGCTTTAGCAGTTTGTCCATTGCTCCATGGAATGTGGCTGGTGCCCCATGCAGGCCAAACAGCAATACCCTATACTGGAACAGCCCTTCAGGTGTAGCTGCCAGTACCCTTTTGTGAATCTATGGTAGTTAGATATTGACTATTGGCCAGATTCTCCACTAGCTTATCCACATGTGGCATCGGATATGCGTCAAACCTAGATACCTTATTTAATTTCCTAAACCCGTTACAGAAGCGGATGGCCCTTGAAGGCCTTGGTACAAGCACTATGGCGTTATTCCACTTGCTGGTGGATTTCTCCACTACTCCAACTTGCAACATGTCCTCCACCTCTCGTTTTACTGTAGCCCTTCTTTCCTCACGTATTCTATATGGTTGTTGGTTAACTGTAACCCCTAGTGAGGTGACAATGTCATGTTCAGTTATTTTGGTGCGCCCTGGAATAGCCGAAAAAGCGTCCTTATTACGAGCTACCATTTCTAATGCTTGTCGTCTCTGAGCCCGTGTCAGGGAAGACTTCACGGGCACTATGCAGTCCTGTTTTACCACTCCCAACATTAACATTGGGGTTTCCTCCACCCATGGCTTTAACAAGTTAACATAATAGACTTGCTCTTTTTACCATCTACCGAGCTGCTGTAACCAGTAATTTAATTGTCCTACGGATTCTATTACCTCATAAGAGCCTTGTCAATGTGCATACAGTTTAATCTCTTGAGTTGATACCAGAACAAGCACCTTGTTACCTGGGTTAAAGGTGCATAAGGTGGCTTGGGTATCATAACCTTTCTTTTGCCATCCCTGTACTTCCGTTAGATGTTGCTTTACCAACAGACCTATCTGTTGTAGTCAATCGTATAATTGGGCCACAAGCTGTACTATATTTGGCTTATTGGGTCCCTGCTTTTCCCAACCTTCCTTGAGGATATCCAGAATTCTGTGTTGTCATCTCCTAAACAGAAGCTCAAAGGGACTGAACCCGTTGATGCCTGGGGCACCTTCCTTATCACAAATATGAGATCGGGTAACAGGGTATAACAAATTTCTTTTATCCTGAGCTGTGGCTCATCTAATCATTTGCTTAAGGATCCCATTAAACTGCTCAACAAACCTGTTGGTTTGCGGGTGATAGACCGAGGTCTGTAATCTTTGTACCCCTAGCAATTTACACAACTCCTTCATTAATCCTGACATGAAGGGAGTGTCCTGATCTGATAAGAGTATTTGGGGGGTTCCAAGCCGAGTGTACATTAATAGTAACTCTTTTGCAAGTCGTATTTGATTTAATATTTCGTAGCAGAATTGTCTCTGGGTATCGTGTAGCATAATCAAGAACTACCAATGGGTATTGATGCCCTTGAGCAGATTTTTCCAAGGGACCCACTAAGTCAATGGCAATTTCCTCGAATGTAACTGGAATTATAGGGAGATGTACCATGGGAGCTTAATAGTCTGGTTTAGGTGCAGTCCGCTGGCATACTGGGCAGGCTTGACAGTATCTATTGATTGTCATGTGGATTCCCGAACAGTAAAAGCTCAGGAGTGATCTATTTAGAGTATTCTCCTCTCCTAAATGCCCCTTCAAAAGATGTGTATGGATTGTTGTTAATACCAAAGGAACGTGTACTTTTGGCACCAGGAGTTGATGAACAATTTTCTCCTGTACCACTACTACCCTATATAGCAGTTCCCCTTTTATTATAAAATAAGGTCTCCCCTGTCCGGTCTCTCAGCCTTCCATTCTCCATTCACTTCCACTCCATATTTATAAGCATTTTTCAAAGCACTATCATTAAGTTGGTCTCTCTTAAAGTCCTGGAGTGATATAGTCCTGGATAGTGGGTCCAATCTTCTCCAAGCACTGGCACAGTTTCTGTTTACTTACAAATTTCTCCAGCCAGGACTTTTCTCTCCCGTCTTCTGGAACACAACGTCTGCCTATTTACAGCCAAAGCTTGGTATCCAGGCTCCAAGTATTGCAGCTTCTCTGTCTGTATCTCCAGTTCCGGATTATGAAAGACATCTGTCTCTCATTATTTCACTTCTGGCTGCACCTCACCTTGGTCTATCTTCTATTCTGAAATGTCTGTAGATGCCTCTGTTATACTGACCTTTTATTATTGCTGCTGATCTACCTCCCCACAGTATGTCACATATGCTGTTTAACATTCATACTTAAATTTTTTGCTCAAACCATCTCACTTCTGGGTGTAGGCCACCTTGGTCTATCTTCATCTAAAATGTCTATTGATGCTAGTGCTATCCATCTATTGCTGCTGATTTACCTCTCAACAATGGGCCGGATTCATTAAGGAAAGTAAAGCGAAAAAAGGAGTAACTTTGCACCTTGGCAAAATTTTGTTGCATTGGAGAGGGGTGTAAATTTAAAATGTGATGGCAGATTTATAGTTGCAGTATGGCATATCCTAGATTAATTTTACATTTCAGTGTAAAAATAGTATTTGTGTGCTACATGAAAAAACAGCCAGTATTTACCTTATGTGCAAAATAATAAACTAATTTGCACCCCTTGCAATGTAACATGGTTTATTCAGAAGAAAAATTACTATTTATTTTGCCTTACTTTCCTTAATGAATCAGGCCTAATGTGTCTACCATGCTGTCTAACGCTGAAAATAACGAATAAGTCAATTTTCTTTCTCCCACCATTTTACTTTTGGATGCAGCCCACATTGGTCTATCTTCTTTTCCAAAACAATCAGCCAGTGCTCTGCCTGTATGTTGTAAAGGTGTTCTTTACTTTATTAAACTGCCATTCTATCTGCCACTGCTATGTCACTATGTTTTATAGGTATCGTATATTTCTTTAAACTGCCATGTGTTTGTGCCATGCTCTGTCATTAATTTTAGCCAGCCAGCTCACTCTAGCCTTTGGCCAATATTGGTAAAAATATGAAACATGAAAATGGTTTTAGACCCAAACCCAAAACACGAGGGTCTTCTCACATCTCTAAAAATCACTTATTAACCTACAAAATTTTAAAGTGTAAGATCCTTTATGAAATGCTACTTTATAGTGTTCGGTGGTGTGCTTTTCTTGTACTGCTGTTTTTCAGGTGACCAATAGATTGTAAAATTACAGCTATGAAATTATGAATGGTTTAAAATGCCTCTTTGATCAATAAAACAGTGAGGAAAGAATTTTCTGGCACTGAGGACCGGAGAAGAATGTATAGATTGTAGCAGCTTCATTGTGCTTTTTAAATAGCTATTTACCCTTCAAAGTTTTAATAATACTTAAAAATAAAGCCTCCCAAGAACGTTTGTCAAGACAGATGCAATTCATGAATCCGTTTTGAATGACCAAACACAGCACTCAAGGTACAAATATGTATCTCCCATTTGGGCCCTCGAATGTAAAAGGCTGAATGACTATAAATAGGAACTGCATAAGTGTTTCTCCCCTTTGAGTCTTGATAGAGCCTCCATCTGAACCTGAATTTCTTTTCCTGGCTTTGTTTCTGGAATTTGAGCATGGGTGGTCAATTCTGGAGAACCCCTACCCCATACCAGACCTGCCCCCCTCCAAACGACACTCAAACAATATAATAATGTAATAAACACCCCTATAACATGAGATTTTTTTAATTAATAAAAAATTAGCAAAGACAGACAAATATACAAAGCATTTGTTTGTGTTAAAGACTAAATATACAAGTAATACAGTAACCCGTTTAATGTCCATGTTCTCTTCCTACCTGGACCCTATTATCCTGGACAAATAACCTTTTTACCACAAATATTTTCATTATTGTTACTAACTATTGACACTCTACTTGAGAAAGATTAGGATACTAATTTCACTTAACATTCCAGTAATATTAAAAGGTACTTCAATGATACTTAATATCCAATAACACTAATTTATTTTTACACTCAGCTGAAAGGATCCCTCATCACTCTCCTCTATGTATGCCATCGCCCTCTTTTTATATTACTTTTAATTTAAGGACTTAATGTAAACTATTAGGTATCACTCACGGGGTATAGTAACTAAACTACAGGTCTGAAAAAGTGGAGATGTTGCCTATAGCAACCAATCAGGTTCTAGCTGTCATTCTGTAGAATGTACTAAATAAATAATAATTAGAATCTGATTGGTTGCTATAGACAACATCCACACTTTTTCAAACCTGCAGTTTAGTAAATATACCCCACAGAGTGGTATGCAACAAGTAAGGCTGGGTACACTCTACAGAAATTTTCTCCTGATGTTATCTTTACCGTTTTTACCAACTACTGATAAGAAAAAAAAAGTCCCAATCAGCATGTCGATTCATATGTACAAACTATAAGTATTTTATAAGATTTACCTTAAGATCTGTGCTCTTCATCTGTCAAAACTATCGGCTGAAAAGATCATGACTCTGCAAACTCTATGAAGATCCTGATCATGAGTGCATGCATACTGTAGCGTTGGAACGACATTGTTCCAGTGTTGATCGAGATTTTTTTTTCAGTTTAATATATACTAGCTGAAATCCCCAGTGTTGCTTGGGTTTAAATCTTCAACTTTTTTAGTTGCCAAAGAGTTTGATGTAATTGTCAACATTTTAAAAATAATTAGCAGCTTAGCAGCTCTTCCAACACACCCATGAGGTGGCTGCCCAGTGTTGTTTTGTTTTTATATTAAATGTTATCCAAATCCATCCAGTGGAAGGCCCAGAACAGGCTCCCCGGGTCAAAGTTCTGGCCAGCGTACACCAATGGGAGGTCTGACCGGGAGATTACTCCCCTTAAAACCTGACCAGGATCCAATTGACTACCTCTCTTTGTTTCATCCCATTCGGTGCAAGGGTGTTGAAGATAATCACTTACAAACAAACACACTTCTTCTTTTATATATATATATAATTATGTTGTGGAAGGCTCAAAACAGGCTCCTTGGATCAAAATTCTACCCACTGTACACCAACATGAGGTCTGACCTGGAGCTCAACCACCTAGTATTTCTTCTGGGATCCAATGTTATTAATCTGTTTTGTCCAAATCCATCCAGTGGAAGGCTTTAAACAGGCTCCCAGAGTAAAAGTTCTTTCCAGTGAACACCAACGGGTGGTCCAACTGGGACCCTTACCCCCTTAAAACTTAACCAGGATCAAACAATGTCTTTGTAGTCCTTGCTTTGTGCACTGGAGCACAGTCATGTTGGAATAGAAAAGGGACTTCCCAAAACTGTTGCCACAAAGTTGGAATCATAGCATTGTCCAAAATGACTTGGTTGCTGAAGCATTAAGATTGACCTTCACTGAAGATAAGGGGCCTAGCCCAAACCCTGTAAAACAGCCCACCAAACTTCCAGTTGGCATAATGCAGTCAGGCAGATAACGTTCTCCCGGCATTCGCCGTACCCAGACTCACCCATTTGACCACCAAAACAGAGAAGCGTGATTTGTCACTCCACTGAACACCTTTCCACTGCTCCACAGTTTAGTGTCAGTGTGCTTTACACCATATCATCCGATGCTTGGGATTGATCTTGGTGATGTGTGGCTTGCCTGCAGCTGCTCGGCCTTGGATACCCAATCCATTAAGCTCCTACCGCACAGTTTTTGTGGTTACAATAATGCCAGTGTAACTTTTGAACTCTTCAGCTATGGAATCAATAGACTGCTGGCGACTTTTACACACCATGCACCTTAGTAGTCGTTGAACCCGCTCTGTGATTTTACGTGGTCAACTTCGGCTGAGATGCTATTGTTCATAAACTCTTCCATTTTGTAATAATATCAGTACAGTTGACCGTGGAATATTCCACAAGGATGAAATTTCATGAACCATCTTATTGCAAAGGTGGCATCCTATAACATTACCACTTTAAAGTCACTGAGCTCTTCAGAATGACCCATTTTGTATCACAAATGCTTGCAAATGGAGACTGCATGGCTAGGTGCTTGATTGCTTGATACACCTCTGGCAACAGGTCTGATTGAAATACTTCAATTCAATAATACTTTTGCCCATATTGTGTGTGTGTGTGTGTGTGTGTGTATGTGTGTGTATATATATATATATATATATATATATATATATATATATATACACAGTCAAGTCCATAAATATTTGGACATCGACACAATTCTCATATTTTGGGCTCTATACACCACCACAATGGATTTGAAGTGAAACAAACAAGATGAGCGTTAACTGCAGACTTTCAGCTTTAATTTGAGGGAATTTACATCCAAATCAGGTAAACAGTGTAGGAATTACAACGGTTTCCATATGTGTCTTCCACTTTTTAAGGGACCAAAAGTAATGGGACAAACCAAACAATTTTACATCAAACTTTCACTTTTTAATACTTTGTTGCAAATCCTTTGCATTCAATTACAGCCTGAAGTCTGGAAGGCATAGACATCACCAGACGCTGGGTTTCATCCCTGGTGATGCTCTGCCAGGCCTCTACTGCAAATGTCTTCAGTTCCTGCTTGTTCTTGGGGCATTTTCCCTTCAGTTTTGTCTTCATCAAGTGAAATGCATGCTCAATCGGTTTCAGGTCGGGTGATTGGCCATTGCATAACATTCCACTTGTTAGCCTTAAAAAACTATTTGGTTGCTTTTGCAGTATGCTTTGGGTCATTGTCCATCTGCACTGTGAAGTGCCGTCCAATGAGTTCTGAAGCATTTGACTGAATATGAGCAGATAATATTGCCCGAAACACTTCCTGCTGCTTTTGTCAGCAGTCACATCATCAGTAAATACAAGGGAACCAGTTCCATTGGCAGCCATACATGCCCACGCCATGACACTACCACCACCATGCTTTACTGATGAGGTGGTATATTTTGGATCATGAGCAGTTCCTTTCCTTCTCCATACTCTTCTCTTCCCATCACTCTGGTGCAAGTTGATCTTTGTCTCATCTGTCCAAAGGATGTTGTTCCAGAACTGTAATGGCTTTTTTAGATGTTGTTTGCCAAACTCTAATCTGGTCTTCCTGTTTTTGTGCCTCACAACTGGTTTACATCTTGTGGTGAACCCTCTATATTCACTCTTGTGAAGTCTTCTCTTGATTGTTGACTTTAACACATATACACCTACCTCCTGGAGAGTGTTCTTGATTTGGCCAACTGCTGTGAAGGGGTTTTTCTTCACCAGGGAAAAAAATCTTCTGTCATCCACCACAGTTGTTTTCCGTGGTCTTCCGAGTCTTTTGGTGTTGCTGAGCTCTCCGGTGCATTCTTTCTTTTTAAGAATGTTCCAAACAGTTGATTTGGCCACACCTAATGTTTTTGCTATCTCTCTGATGGGTTTGTTTTGATTTTTCAGCCTAATGATGGCTTGCTTCACTGATAGTGACAGCTCTTTGGATCTCATATTGAGAGTCGACAGCAACAGATTCCAAATGCAAATGTCACACCTAGAATCAACTCCAGACCTTTTACCTGCTTAATTGATGATGAAATAACGAGGGAATAGCCCATACATGTCCATGAAATAGGTTTTGCGTCATTAAGCCCCACCCCGTCACTTATCTATTGTGGGGTCGAGAATCTGGAGGTTGCCCTGCTCTTCCGGGAGGTCACCCAGAAAGGCGAGAGTCACCCGGACATTCCGGGAGAGTAGGCAACTATGCTTTAAAGAAAAGCAGCTAATGATTTTCTACAGACTGAAGTGTCTTTTACACTTCTGTCTCCATTACTGAAGTCATGTTGTCTTACCTGTCAGTCTTTGATTAAATCTTGGTCTCCATGAAAATGGCCCCCTCCATAGGCATCAATACATGGACATAGGACACAATTTCTGAACTGTCATCATGCCACAGATGGTGAAGCCAACCACGTCTTGTACTGGCTCAGCATCAGTGAGAATGCCAGACTCTTCAGGGAGTGAGGGAGAACAGGGAGAGTTGGCAAGTATGATATAATATATATACATATATATATCTGCTACACAAGATTTCTATTTCCTGTTTTACTTCATTGGAAGGAAATTGGGTTCTTCCTCTTCTTTTGCTGCTTTGGCTTGATATGTCCGTAGCTATCGTTTACATTAAAGATTATCCGATGTGATTGCTGTGATTCCAAAGCACAAAATATTTATTCTCAAAATATATTACAAAGCAAAGTTTGGCATGCATACGCCTGTGCCTGTTAGCACTAACACAAGCTTCTATGAGAACGCTCTGGTTTTCAAAGCCAGAGGTGAACATTTTATACACAGTACAGTTGTTAAAAGCAGTGACATCATAAAGATGCACAGTTACAGTATTAAGGTCTTCATTCATCGGTCGAAGGGTCTAGACTTCCCAGGAACTCGACGTGGCATTGGTAGATTCCTAAGGTCATTGTTCCTTGAGATTCCCAGGTGTCCTTCTCCAGATTCCTGCCTCTAGACCTGTATAAACTGATTTTTATGGTCAATGTGAGCTGGCTATTTGGTTTATGAAAAACTGGTATTGGTTATAACTAGCGTTTGCAAAGTGCGAGCACTACATAAATAATACCAGAAACGTTCTCATGCAATTGCGTACAGATTGATTCCAATTTCAATGTAATTTGTGAGTTGGAAACATCGGTAAACTTTATATTTCATATTAACAAAAATAAATAGATTCATCTTTGCATGTTGTTATTTGCAATAATATTAATTTGATTGCGTACTAATCGCATCACAACCGATATTTGTGTACAGAAAATATTGATAACCACCTTCATCCAATTATATACTTCAAGAGGCTGCAACTAAAAAAAACTGTTTCTGCATTATGAGTTTCAACAAGGACTTTTGATTTGCTAGTTGGAGACTGTCTTATGTGATATCGGTGGTGGTGTTATAATTAGTTGGGTTTTAAAACATGCTTTGCATGGACATTTATTGCATTTTCCTTAATGTCTGAAGTTTAATATGGAGATGCTAATGAAATAAAAAGTGTGAATGTGTATGGGAGGGGGGTAATTAGATGAAAATGAGGTCATAAAGTCTCAGTTTCTTAGTAAATACACCTGTAATATGTCAGAGTATCCCAATGATTTGTACTGATCAGCGAATGTAAGTCTAATCTTTATAAAGGATAGGGGCTAAAAGTTTAAGTCATCCTGTGTGGAGTTCAAGTGTTTATCCCTTCTGGTATAGCAGTTTAACCCTTATGGTGCACACATGCAATTCTACATATAGGAACCTACAATTTTATTTCTCACCCCTCTGATCTGGAGGACTAAACCGTCGTTGGGGAGAAAAGGGATTTGCTACAAATTCTTCAGTTATTTAGGGCAAATTCCAGTAATTATAGTCATTGTGTCCTGTCTGAATGGTGCATAATACAACGAAGCCAGTTCTAATTGAGACCTTACAGGAGGTACAAATCCTTCCTTTGTTTAGCTTGACAAATTAGTGCCAGAAAGTGGCAAGGTCCGAATGGGAATCAAACACAAGAAGCACAAAGATGGAACTTAAAGCTACAGTAATAACCCTCTCTTGTTTTGCCAAAGGGAGAAACGAGTAATGACCAATGCTTGTTGAAGTTTCCTTTTTGTTCCAAATTCCCTTGACATGTCAGCAGCTCAGGACTGCCTTATTTATTTAGTTAAAGTGATTAAATTGTAATAGCCCAGGACAGCCCATTGTCTTTTTTCTTAATCCCTGCTCCAGAGACTCCAGCTGTCTACATTAATTGATTGACAATGGCCTGCTGATAAGAAAACATGTTGGTAGGACCAAGTTTCTTCCTCATGCACTTTAAGTTGAATTAAGCTGTACTTTTTTTCTCTTTGTTCACATCAGCATTATGACAAAGGCTGAGAAATGCAAAGAAGTCAGATGATTGTGGGATTTGAGTGAATAGGACTGGAGAGGTTTGGCTAGTAGAACATTTTAGAGAACAGTTTGAAGTGTGTCTGGGATTCTTTGCCATTTTATGGGGTTAGCCCTTCCTCTAATACATATATGGTTGGGAAATGAAACAAGATGTCAGTGCTATCAGGGTTGGACTGGGATTACAAAACAGCCCTGGCATACAAAGCATCTTTCCTAAATGAAATGCACATATCCCAAAAATATCACTCTGCCAGTATGCCAGAGAGAAAAGCAGAAGCATATGTTAAACATGCAAATATATCAATTAGTTACAGGGGTACATCTCATACTTTAAGTTTCCACTTAACTTATATTGTTTACTGCTTGATTAGCTTTGCAGATCTATACTTCATCCCTACTGTAGGTTATATTACATGTATAAACAGTGGTATTAGATGACCCCCATCCCAAAAAATGCTTCTTACACCTAACCATACATTTACAATGTTAGAAAATGTAAGTACACCCTTAGTTTTTTCTGTAACAACATAGTTTAATATATACATATTTAGTCTTCATTGCAGAGCAATTATTCTGTTATGCTGGCCTATCTATAGTGATCTGTCAAACACTGGCATAGAAAAATGACTTTGCATCTATTTGTTCAAAAAAAGCAATACAAGTCTGTCTACATGATTGCAATTTCCTAGGATGTAGACGTTAGTACACCACTTTAGATTAGAGTGCTAAGTTTTACATAAAATTTAGACAGTTGGTCTAGTTTGCACTTAGGGTTTATCCACTTTTCCCCAAGTATGTAGTTACATTTTATGTGCAACATGTAATTTTAACATTTATTAATCCCGCTATCAAGTTACACTGTTAAGCGGCTTCTTTATACTTTCACTGGCCATAGGTATACACACTTGTTACTCGTGACAAACACCTCTCACAAATACTATTGTTGTGCATCTGGACTTATCTTGAAATGCATCCGACTGAACATTTGCACGTAAATGCTCTTTTTCTTTTGCTTGCCTCTTTTCCTCCGTACGTTCGGGGCTTCCGCAGATTGTATGCATATATATTTTGAGGCGAACAACTGGATTATAAGAAAATATTTTTGCCTTTAGGTGTAAATATAGTTTGTTTGTTTTTTACGTTTTTTATTGGGAACATTAAATCACAAACCAATTCACAATAAAAATAAAAAGAATTAAACCAAAAAAGATTGTGATAGAAAAATGAAAAAAAAAGTCAATTTCAGAAAATCTGAAATGGTGCATAAAGTTAATCTTTTACAACCAAATATAATCCAGTCAACAAATAAAAACAATGTAGAAGATATAAACAGAGTATTTATTTGCAAATATTCACTATTAATCTAAAGATGTTACGGGTCCAAAAAAATAAATCTTATTGTTGCTAAATCATGATTTCATATTACCATAACTTAATTTACATAATCTTGGTGATTATATTTACTTAAGTGCAGTTTTGTAAAGCTGCACGTTATGTTGATTTTTTTCTGTGTGGTTTTGAAAATGTGAGATTTACTAAACACTAAACTGCACAATAAATAACATGTTTTTAAATGCTGAATAGCACTTTGCCCCTCCTGGTACCCCTGACTTGTGGTTACCATGGTTAAAATGTTCAAATATTGTGCCCGTTTTTGTAGTGCCAAACTCTGTTTGCACTTTTAAGTCCTGGTGTACATCCTTCCTAAACCATGCATATTATAAATAAATAAAAAAATGCATTATATTACATTATCTGCCACAAATGTCTTCAAAGCTATTTCCATGTAATTATGCTATTACTATTAATACACAAATATTCATTTTGTTAATCATTTTCTGTTGGTTCATTTATTAGTGATCATTCATTTCTCATTCACTTGACATATGTTTATTTTTTTAAATAAGTCATAATAAAGATGTCCTCTGGTGTTGTGGCTTCTGTTGGTTTAAGATTGGTTAGCTGCGTTACATACATATAATATTACCTTTGCTGGCACACACCTCAGTAATCAGAGTTTAGTTCAGATTTTTTTTAGGTCTTATATCATCACTCACACACAGGGGTTTTTCTGTAATTCGGAGCACAATGGATAACATATACTAAAATGCAATGAAACAAACATTACCCCTAACTATCCCCACACTGCCCCTGAAATTACTCATCTCATTAAAGTGTTTAGAAAACAACTGCTTTTAACATTTCTCTATGTATATATGGATCTACTATACATTATATGGTATTTGTGAAGTTGATTTTGACTTAAAGGTTCTTAAATTTATTTTTCACAATGAATAGGTTTCTCATAGTACAACTGTTCCAGCTAATATCCCCTGAATGTTTCAGGTTTCCCATATATAGTGGATAAAACGGTTCAAAGAATGTGCTGCCAGTTTTCTTAGATGTATTACCCTGGGTGGAGTTGATTTTATATTTATAATGGAAATGGATAAGGAATAAATGAAACACTGAAAACACACCTGCACATCAAAGGCCTCATATTAATGGATGACACACTTCACTTGAAAGCCAAAGATGCACTGATGTTACACACAAGTCACTTTGGACCACTAGCATTTTCTGTGTCCTGCATACATTTAAGTGTGGACACAAGGAATGAATAGTTTGTATCAATTTCTCATCATAAAGTAACATTTTGTAAACAAAAGTTATTATATTGTGATGTTGAAAGGACACAATAATGTATTTTTTTCTTTTTGTGGTTTATATTTGTAATGTTACATTTTTAATTAGCAATCAAATGATGTTTTTTACATTTATTTTAATCCCCATGTTTTTTTTTAAATAAATGGTGCTGAATTTCCTTACTATGGGGAAGATAGGGTCAAAAATTAACCCTAGCATTCACATTCAACAGTAACAACCCTATTAAAAATCTGTAGTGTAAAAGTGTAGATTTTGTTCAATTAAAATGTGCTGTTTCCGTATGGAGATACCAACTCTACACTGACCAGTCTCCCCCCATTATAGTGATAATCAGTGCTTGTTTATTGGGGGTGTGGAGTATGCTGTTTATTTTCTTAATTTTTTATTAGAAGTGTTGGTCCTGCTTTAGTAGAAGAACCACTGGTGTTCCTTTAGAGATGGGAACAGCACTGTCAACAAAAAAAACAATGAGTCATTAAGCAAGAGGCAGCATAACCATACTTACAAAGGATATAATCAGCTTTTTCAACCACGGTCAAGTGCACATACATACATACATACATATATTGATCGAAGTGGAAATTTCGAAGTGACGGTATGAAAAATGTAATTGAAGTGTAAGTGAATGGAATTTGATAGTTTCACAATGAAGTCAGCAGGAAAAGTGATGGTATACTTTTCATTGCATTAATTACATATTAATCTTTATTCTTCATTAAGCCAGGATTAATGTAAATTTCACATAAGGAGTTTCATTATACATATAGGATATTACCATCTCTGAGAAGATATAATGTAACACTTTATTATTAATATATGGAACTATGGGACATATTTAATTGGAAGTTATGACATTACCATCCTTGAGGGAATAAAGTGCATCACTCTATTACTAACATATGAAATTATGGCATATATATGGTTTAATAGGAGTGTTTTGGCTTCATTTATGCAAGAGATTGAGTCTCCCTAATTACTATTGTATCAGCCAGACACCCCTCATGAGGGCCATTGTGTTTCTATGCTAACCAGAATATTGGTTTGTCGTAGAAGATGTTGCCTACAAGGGGAAATGTATAATACAATTTTCATTCAGATTTGTGTTCTACAGGGGCGGGCTGGACCGGGGGTCAGGGGGGCAGCGGGCCGCTCAGTCTAATGGCTGTTCGGGCCGGCCGCCTCCCCCCTTCCCCCGCCGTGGATGCAATAATTTGTTAATATTACTTACGATGCGGCCGCGTCATTAATGACGCGGCCGCATCGTGTGTCATGTGATGCGGCCGCCTGTGCGCCCCCCGGGCTGATACCTCCCAGCCCGCGCCTGGTGCTCTATGTATTTCTTAGACTGTTAGATACAGATAGAACTATAGTAACAACACTGTTTATACTTATCTCAGAAGCCATTTATATCTCATTTGAGGAATACAAGCTATACCTCTAATATGAGGTCAGGTAGAATAATATTAATGGGTCATAGATTTACTGGGACTATGCAATAGCGCTGAAATGCCTATATTTGGATGGATATCAGTGTGCCCAATAAATTCAAAATAATAAGGTGCATTTAAATCCCAATAAATGTGATATCTACAATCCCACAACATATTTTGATGTACACTGAAGGGTCTGATTTAGTTTTTAATTCGCTATTTTCTTTTCTGTATACACACTATTCTTTTATTTTAATATTTCGCCAACATTTGATCTCTGGAATAAAGGTGTATTTTGCTAATTAATGATAATACTAATGTTGATCATTCATATGAAATTTTATATAATTTTAGATAAGTGGACTGGAGTGCCTTCTCTCTATATACTTAGACCTTACATGCAGGTTAGCCCTGCACCCACCAGCAATCAAAGGGTTAATACTTAACACCTCAATTTTCTGTGACACAAATGTACATGCAGGTACCAACTAGGCTTGATATACAAATGTATTAATTCACACATAAGCATTTAAAGGGTTAGTATGGTCAATCAATCTTCAGAAATGGCCGTGAATTCGTTTATAGCAATATTGTCATACTTATTAAATTTTCAATTTAATATACAAAAAGTTCAATGCTTACAGGTTATAAAAACAATAAAATATGGCATAGCACACGCAGCAAAACAGATTTTAAAATAAAAAGGACAGCGTTTCAGAATATAAACTTACATATGAGTTGTATAATCTGCGCCAAGGGAACTTGACTTGGAAGATAGATAATTTTTTAATGTTGATTGATTTCCCAAAAGTCTGACAATTTATTGTAAGTATTCTCATGGTTTTTTAAAGACAATTTGGCACCTTTCCCCTCCTTTCCCCCCTGCGGTCTCTAGGGGGGATCTGTGACACCGATAAAAATCACAATTTATATCTCCCCGTTTTAGTTCCCAATGCTAAAATTTGACCTAACTTTCCTGGGAAGTGTCACACAGACCCAATTTTATTATTAATAAATGCTATACAAATTTCCAAACTCCAGTCTCCAAACATCAATAGGCCCAGTGTATTAGGTGATCATCACTGTCATCTGTCAGTAATACCTGCCCTGGAGTGAGTGCAAACCCTTAGTCTAAAAAGAAGTGTACGTCTGACTATGCCAGTACTTGAATTTGTCTTTGAGCGCAAAGGACACTTACGTCGACCTACAATATCATGGGCGTATGCTCATAGTCGATGTACAGTAAGGGCATGCCAAGCTCATGCACACTCAGCAATGTCCGATTCAAGGTTTGGACATCTGAGAGGTTCATGTTTATCTGTCATTTTACTTACACCGGCTATAGGTCAGGTGTAAGAGCTGAGTGGTTGTGATGACGGATGTGTATGCACACTAGAACGTGTTTACAATAAGGAGCAACTGTAAAAATGCATTTTATGTACAGCAGACATTAATAACATCCTTATAAATGTATTTTGTGGAGAGAAAAAAAATACTTTTTTTTGTTTTCATTAATGACTATATTTGAATAATTGAAAAAAAATTTCTCTCCGCTTTCTTTCGGGACTTCATGATCCACATTTATTTTGGACTTATCATGCAGTATATTTTGTCTGTCAAAGCAGAGTGGACCTAGACATGTACTCAACAAGAGGCGTATCTTCAGATCCGCTTGTAGTAGAATTTGGACGTGCGTATGCCTGAATTATGTGTGTTTAAAAAACAAATGCTGTTTACGTTAGTTTTTGTGCCTTAATGAATCAGGTCCAGAACCTCCATTAGGGGAAATGATTACTAATATAGATTATATAAAAATTTCTTTTCATTTCAAATTGTCTCTAGTATTGTAACATGATGGCAGTTTTGGTGGGTGTCAAGTTGTAAAAAGTCTGTAACCACAAAACATGTGTTCCTTTATTTGTGTTGTAAAGTAAATGGGAGGATATTATCTGATTTTAGCTTTCATCTTTTGGAAAAGACATTTATTAGAAAGAAAGTGATTTTGTTTACAACAGTCAGCCATTAGTGGTCCCAAGAGGTCCTTTCTATTCCAATCCTCACCTAAAAGGTACAGTAAAGAGTGAATTCTATTTCCAGCATAAACCTCCAGGATGTGTGTATATTAAACAAATAAAGCCATGTATTGGCCTAAAATTATTTCTGGCTCTTGATGGATATATTTATTACTTTGTATAATAAAGTCAAATAAGAATATCAAGGACAATGGCTACTTCTACCATCTACCATCAAACATTGTGTACTAAAAAAGAGTATTTTAGGGCGGGAACTTGAACTTAAAACAGAAAACTTAGTGTTTTCAAAGCTGCTCTCTTGATCCCTTCCTCCCCCAAATAAACATCTTAATTGACATCAAGTCCTGTGATGCTAGCTAGCATTTGCTTTCCAGCCTCACTTTGAAGCGCCTGATATCAAAGCCAGCCAGCATCTTTCTGAACTCAGTGTACAGGGACACCACTATTATGACCCAAGCAGATAATCTAGTAGAGAGAAGTAGGCAAAAATGGACCAGAATTTAAAATGAGCATTGGAAATGAATTACTGTCTCTTCAGTCAATGCTTGTGGAAAGCTGATAGCTTTCCTTAAGATTGTGCTTGTTTATGTATTCAAATTGTCAGTCTTGTGCTGAGAGGAAACTTTGTGTGTACATGTAAGTAGATTATTTCTATCTTGTCAGCTTCATAATTGAGACATTTACTACTGTACTACTGACACCCTTTATATGTGTGGTTTGCCAAAGGCAATAATCACGTATTGTACCTTATTGATCTGTCTACATATACTAAATAAACTTTGCCCTCTAGTTATAATACTTTATGTCCGTTATTGTAAACATGTTCCTCAGGGACATGTGAGTAAACAGTTGCATCCTTTTAAACCCTTAGGTCCTGATTTAGGGGTCAATTTATCAATAGGAGAAAACCCATAGTTTTTGCTGGATTAAGCACTTTCCCTATTATCAAAGCCTCTCAGCTGGTAAAGGCTGTCACCGGGGGTGTCCAGGAATGCTGCTCCATGCAAAGTAATCACTGGATAGCATTAGGTGGGCATCACTGCAGAACAAAATAGTAAAATGAAATATTATCTATTTTTTTTTCTTTTCTTTTTGTTTTATGGAAGCTGGAACTGGAAGCACAAGACTGGGCATCATGTTCCAGTGGCATGTACCAACCAGCATGCCGGCTCATATGTGCACAGAAGGATTCTGCACTAGCCTGGCCTCTTAGCACTGCTAGCCAGAAGACTAAATAGACCCCTTAGAGTTGTAGAATTGAAAGTAAGAAAAACTGTACTGCAATCACCATATCGTCTTTACACCTCCCCATAGCAATGTACCATTTAAAACTACATACCTTAGTGTGCTTAAAAAATGTACACCATACTTGCTACTCTCCTGAAATGCCTGGGAGGCTCCCAAATTTCACGGAGTCCTCTTAGAAGAGCAGGTACTCTTCCAGATCCCAACAGAGGAGAAGCTTAATGACGCGATTCATGTCATCAGCCCCAGCACCTGCTTTTGTGCTCTGCACTGTACTTATGATCAAAGACCAAGGACTTTGCTTCTTAACATCACTTTTTGCTCATACCAGAGGTGGACATTTTGTTATTAAAACCGGTTCTAAAACTAAGGGTAATTGCTGTTTTGTACATCACAAGCCTACATTTTTTTACGGGTTTACTGGGATGGCTATAGACTTGAGGACCAAGTGACATCTGTGGGGGTGGCTGATGAGAGGTGTTCCATGGGTTACGGGCTTTCCCTGCTGAATATAACTGAAGTGCAGTTACAGGGGGATTCCGAGGATTCCAGGAGCCTTTTTCTCCCTGCTAAAGGACTTGATATTATTATTTTTACACTGATAACAAAACAATCACTCACATGGCTGTACAGCTGAACAGGGGGCAGTGATTTTTATAGTTCCATTGCCACCAATTAATAAAATTTCAAATTATAAATGTTTTTCACCAAACTCATTGTAGTTTCATTTTTCCCCTTTTCAGTGGAGGAAAGGCAAGTAACCTGAGATTAGTGTTTATGAATATGGTGTTACTTTTAAACCAATATGGAGGCAGTCTGGATACAGCAGTCAGTGACCATGCAGCATGAAGAAACTTTATATAGTGGGCCTAAGTCTTTGAGGCACTCATACTGAGTATATTGTGCGTTTGTTCTAAACTGCACATAAGTCAGCTCTGCATACATCTGAAGTCAACAAGGAACGGATCTCAAGACACGTGTGGTGTTGACTACAGGTATAGGTTTACTTTATGTGGAATATAAAATTTCAAAAGAGCGCACAATATATATATATATATATATATATATATATATATATATATATATATATATATCTATAATATAAATGTCTAGTGGCGTGTGTTAGTCTGTCTGTGTGTGGAAAATATAAAACCAAGCTGCAGCGCCACCTGCTGGGCGGAGTTATACACTGACCTACTAAATTCTTAGTGTGTGTGGAAAAAAAAATTCAGAAGGGGCTGAAATTTGGTATACTAAGATGTTTTTAATTTGTTAATTTAATTTGTTAATTGTTAAAAGTGTTTATAAAGATTTTAAAAAAATAAATATATATTTCTTGAAGAGAAGTGACAGTTGGGAGTGGCTGGTGGTTGCCGGGGGTGACAGTGGGGAGTGGTTTGTGGTTGAGGCCTGGGCTATGGCCCAAATGCATGACAAGAACCTTTTTAACACCTTAAGTAGCTTGATTTGACTAGAATGCATGAGTATCATGCACGGGTTAACTTGTGTATATATATATACACACAATTAATGTTACGTTTCAATATAATAGTAATTTCTGATTATACATGGAAAATTAAATGTTTTTAATATCTACTGTACATAACAAACCTTTTTACAGTTGCTCCAGTTTTTGTATTAAAATAAGAAAGCCATTTTAGTTAAGTTTCAGTACTACAAAAGTCCATAAATAATATTTAATGAATTTCTTTGATGCATTCTCTAAAGAAGAACTACCATAGTAACAGACAGAGTACACTCTACCAGCATCTTTAAGAAAGAACATGAGCTTAGCCAGTCATGGGGGAAGGTATACCCTTTTTGTTTTTACATTTTCTCTAATCTACAGATGAAAGGACAGTATACCTGCAATGTTAATAATTGTCAGCATTGCCAAATAATTTTGTACTGCAGGATTCATAGTTCTTTATGTAATGAGAACTGTACATCTTTGGCTTGCCCAGGAAATGATCACTGTCTTTCATTAAAACACCTATATCATCATCAGTTTAGCACCTTAACAGGCTGAAATAATATTTGATTATTTACAAGTCTTACATATTTAAAAGAAAAAAATATTGCATTTCTTTGCAAATTTACAGTTGTTAATGAGTATAAACACTGTTTCATTGAAGATGATGCTTCCATTTTCTATATCCGAAAAAGCACAATTAGAGGGAGTAATTTACACAGCATTCTGAATATTGTTGTTGGACCAAGATTATCTTACCTCACAGTGCCCTAGGGTTAGTGTGAAAGCATGTGTTCACTAGAATTACTGTTCTACTGCCCAAACTTGTCCAACACGGTAACATGTTCATAGCCGGAAACAGGGACAGTTAGGGCAAGTTATCATTTTTAAATATGTTTTGTTTTCTACCACCAGAGGTCCCTCTGTGTATGTATACATTTAATGTACATTTCCACTACATACCACTCATTTGCTGCAATTAGTGAAAAGGTTCGTAAAAATAGGAGAAGCTCATTGTCTCATTGGTGATATGGCAGTAAAATGTACAGCAGGGGTAGCCATGCCGAGTACTATGTATACTGTACTATTTATTATATAGATTGTATATTGTACAGGTATTTGAAGTTACCGAGGAGTTCTGTGACCATATCAAGACACAAGATCACAGGCACAGAGTTATGAGGGGACTTCTACCATTCCACAATCGATAGTACACTATATATTATTATTATTAATATTTATAATACTTTATTACACTATACAATAACATTACTCTTCATAAAAGTTAGGCAAATCTCTACACTGGGCCTGGCCAGCCTGTGGCTCTCCAGGTGTTCTGAAACTACAAGCCCCAGCATGCTTTCCCAGTAGATAGGCAGACGATTGCTGACGGCATACTACAGAGCCACAGGTTGGCCAGGCCTACTCTACACTATAATATATAATATACTAATTTATACATTACCCTGAGCATTAAACTAAATGAAGCTCTCCTCCATCCTCTGCGCAGCATCAGTGGCCATATGAAGCTGTCAGTGACAGGGGCTGAAAAAGCAGTGAGAGAGGAGCAGTATGAAGACACTTTGTATGCCAATCAGCATGGCTGTGAGGACTTAGCATGCTGTATACCTGTATAATTAATTTAATAATCCAGAAGTCAATTAGAAGGTTTCTTTGAACGTAAACGTATAGCCATATTAAGGATTATATAATTTATTGGCAAAATTAATGTGGTTGTTGCCTGTTACGATAAGGCAATGATAATTGCCATTATAGAGGACATAAAAATAGGGAGAGATGCAGAAATAAGAATAGGGGCATTCACAGAATCCCACAATCACACGGAGGGACAAACACAATTGAGCAAATCTTAAGTCACTCAATGCTCTACTTGTTTTCCCATTTTATTTACAGTTTAATAACTTTGTACAAAAGAAATAACTGATATTGAATTTGGTTGGTTTGTTATTTTGTTTTTTCTAACATCAGTTATTTCATACCACTCTATTTGCTTTAATTAATGAAAAGGTTTGTAAAAATAGGAGCAGCTCATTGTCTCATTTGTGTCATTGGTGATATGCCAGTATAATTTACAGCAAGGGTGGCCAGACAGTCAGAGACAAAGACCCCAAAAATAGAGCTAACTTTACCTTTTATATATGTGTGCGCATATATATATATATATATATATATATATATATATATATATATATATATATACACACACACACACACAGACACAATATAAATGCGTGCATAATACATACCGCACACACAAACATTGAAAATATAATAGTTTACAATATCTTGCTAAGCAAAAAAAATATCTAAAAGTGACACAGTGTTCAGAGTAATCATCAAATCAGCACAGCTCTGCACTGTTACTGTGCACAGCGGAGGAGGGTTGAAAGAACTACTTACACTCTCTTCACAGTAGCTTTTGCTGCCTCTGTATCCACAGTTGATGTGGAGGGAACTGTTGAAGTGGGGATAAAATAGAATAAAAAAAGTCATAAATGTCTAACATTCCCCTCAGACCTCTTTACATACCCATCAGATCACCCCACATGCCCTTTACATGCATATCAGCCTCATCACATCATAAGATCTCTCCACATGCCATCAGATCTACCCACATGCCCCAGAGGTGCCCATCAGATATCCCCATATGTCCATCAGACCTGTTCAAATGCTCATCAGACCTCTCCACCTGTCATCAGATGTCCCCACATGCCCATTAGACCAACCCATGCCCCTTGCATGCCCATCAGACCTTGCCTATGCCCATCCGACCTCCCCAGATGCCATCAGACTTCTCCTCATGGCCATCAGCCAACAGATTTTACCACATGCTCCTTAAATGATAGTCAGCCTCACCACAAGCCATCAGACCTTTCCACATTCAACATACATGCCATTAGAACTCCATACATGCCATCAGTTCGCACGTACACCCTTACTTAGCTTTTACACCTCCCACACTTAGCCGCTTGATCCGTCACAGAGGAAGGAGGGAGAGCACACAGTATGCACTCCTCTTCCTTCTGTGATTCGCTATGACACTCTGACCTCTCTGCATTGTGCACAGTAGGTCACGTGATGCAGCTGTTCTTGGACTATTGAATGGCGAAATGTGTTCTGATCTGCCCCTGCCAGTGCCCAGAGCGTTATTATGCTTCAGTAATGCGCCTGGCAAGGAGCCGAATGCTGCCACCGCTGATGTACAGTATAAGGCTATGAACTCACCCAAAATGTACTGTACAAAGTGGCAACCTGTGACACAGTACTCTCCTTTCCTTCTGAATACATATTAAATGTTACATTTGGTGCTGGTTTCTCCCCTTGAAAACCCACTTTTGCCTGATATGAGAAATGTTTAGTAACAGGTAGAGAATTCATCTTTGATGCCTGAAAGACTGGAACCGTCCAGGTGACTGTCAGCTACAATGTGAAGTGCATTGAATGTAGACTTACACTATACAGACAAAAGTATTCGGACGCTTGTCAAATACACCAACAGGGACTGTAATGACATTGTATTCAAATACATATACTTTAGTATGGAGTTGGTCCCCCTTTTGCAACGAAAACAGCTTCCACTCTTCTTGGAAGGCTTTCCACAAGATATTGGACCGTTTCTGTGGGAATGTGTGCCCGTTTCATTCTGTAGAGCATTTATGAGGCCAGGCACTGATGTTGGACGAGAAGGCCTGTCTCACAGTATCCGTTCCAGTTGATCCCAAAGGTGTACAATGGGGTTAAGATCAGGGCTCTGTGCGGGCCAATCAAGTTCTTCCACACCGATCTCATCAAACCGTGTCTTTGTAGTCCTTGCTTTGTGCACAGTGGCATAGTCATGATGGACTAGGAAAGGGCCTTCCCCAAACTGTTGCTACAAAGTTGGAAGCATAGCATTGTCCAAAATGATTTGGTATGCTAAAGCATTAAGGTTTCCCTTCACTGGAGATAAGGGGCCTAGCCCAAACCCTGAAAAACAACCCCATACCATTATCCCTCCTCCACCAAACTTCACAGTTGAGGCAGGGGTAACATTCACCCTGCATCTGCCAAACCCAGATTCCCCTGTTTGACTGCCAAGCAGAGAAGCCTGAATCGTCAGTCCACAGAACACGTTTTCACTGCTCCACAGTTCAGTGTCTGTGTGCTTTACACCACATCATCCGATGCTTGGGATTGGTCTTGGTGATGTGAGGCTTGCCTGCAGCTGCTGCACCAACTCATTCCATTAGGCTCCCACTGTACAGTTTTTGTGGTTACATTAATGCCAGTGGAAGTCTTCAGCTATGGAATCAGCAGAGCGTTGATGACTTTTACGCACCACGTGCCTTAGCAGTCGTTGTCCCTGCTGTGATTTTACGTGGTCTTCTGCTTCGTGGCTGAGTTACTGTTGTAAAGGCTTCCACTTTCTAATAATATCACTTACAGTTGACCGTGGAATATCCAGCAGGATTGAAATTTCACAAACCGTCTTATTTCAAAGATTGCATTCTGTCACTGAGCTCTTCAGAGCGACCCATTTTGTATCACAAATGTTTGCAAATAGAGACTGAATAACTATGTGCTTGATTTTATACACCTCTGGCAATGGGTCTTGAAACACTGAAATTCAATAATTAACAGGTGTGGCCAAATTCTTTTGTCCATATAGTGTATGTTCAATCAGGTATCTCATTTACTTTCTGATTACTATCCTGGCCGATTGCATCACCCATGAAACACGGTATGACTGCTTACTTCAGGAAATGATAGAGTGCCCTGGAAAGAGTGAGCAAGCCAAAGCTTGGTGTTGTCCCAAAGTTATAAATATATATATATATATATATATATATATATATATATATATATATATAATATGTGTGTGTGTGTATATATACATATATATATATATATATATATATATATATATATATATATATATATATATATATATATATGTAGAATATCTCACACTTGCAGATGAGTACCTACCAAGATTTTGCAGTGTCGGATGGAAATGCAATTTATTAGATCTCCATTGCTGGTAGGGCATCGTCAAATTATTGTCAGACAGTGTCAAATTGGCATGCAGTGGAGAGATCGGTGTGGTCAGCATGAAAGGGCTTGGCTATCTATTTAGATGGTGCTCCCCTTCAAACACACCAGCAACATCCCTTTTGAATGTTAAGAGAAAGTGTTGACAGAACAGGAAAGTCAGGCAACATATAGACTGTCCCAACATATTCGGGACAGATGTCAGACTGTGCTGCTGTCTCCTACATGTTCTTGGAGCTTTCACTTCTGCTGCTGCTGCTGGTGTCCTAAGATGTGTTGCTGCTTGCCTTGACCATGGAATGTTGGGGTTTTGTTTGGTGAAGAGATAGCTACTATTCACCAACTGGAAAGCCAAGCCATGAGTGAACACTCTAGGGGGTAAATGTATTAAGCTGCGAGTTTCCAGCGAGTGGAGATGTTGCCTATAGCAACCAATCAGATGCTAGTTATCATTTATTTAGTACATTCTACAAAATGATAGCTAGAATCTGATTGGTTGCTATAGGCAACATCTCCACTTTTCAAACCTGCCGGAAATTCACAGCTTGATAAATGAATCCCTAGATCTCCCTTTCCCCAGCCAGTTTCATATTAAGGACTTAGATGGCCAGGAGATGAAAATTATGGGAATTGTATCATGCATATTGATACAATTCCCATTGGCAATTACGATTACACAGAGATAATACCAATTGTCAGTTATATATTACTAAGAAAAATTTCCCATTGCCAATTATATATATATACAAGTTAACCCGTGCATGATACTCATGCATTCTAGTCAAATCAAGCTACTTAAGGTGTTAAAAAGGTTCTTGTCATGCATTTGGGCCTAGCCCAGGCCTCCTCAGGGGAAGAGCATTACTTCCCGATGCAAGCGCCCTTTTTTAACGTGGTTTTGTCCACATGTCACCACCTCATCATTTTTCTCCATCACCTCATCCTTCATCTTCATCGCCACATCCTTCATCAAGCTACTTAAGGTGTTAAAAACTCCCCACTGTCACCCCCGGCAACAACCAACCACTCCCAACTGTCACTTCTCCTTCAAGAAATATATAGGTCAGTGTATAACTCTGCCCAGCAGGTGGCGCTGCAGCTTGGTGTTTTTTTTCCACACACGCCACTAGGCATTTATATAGTAGATTGCACAGGGATAACACCCATTGCCAACCCCCCTTATAAATGCGAACAACACTATGTGTGGACTTATATGCAAACAGCAACTTCCATGAGCCCATATGTTAATTCTCAATGAGTATGCTGGTAAATGGACTGTCTAGTTAATAGCCCATTATTTATTTATATAGCTCACAAGTATATTATTACTGCAGATTAATTAACAATAGGGTGTTTACACATGCTACACTTGGACAGTTCCACCATGTTGCCCCTCTGTTTTCTGCTCTATTCTGTCACTTGGCTTTGAATGGACCAGAAATGCACCTCAGATGGGACCAGGGCCGGTGCTAGGGTTTTTGGCGCCCTAGGCAAAATTTCAACACCCCCCCCCCCCTTCCTGCCCCGCCGCCGCCCCCCCCTCCCTCCCAATAAATAAATAAATAAATAAATGATTACATTTTATTTACCTGGTCTGTAGATGCAGGGGGGCTCTTCAAACCTCTTTTCTTTTCTTCACTTCTCTTCTCTTCTCTTCACTTCTCTTCTCTTCTCTGTCCTATGGCTGCTCCTCGCCTTCACACAGGAGACGGAGCGATGCATGCTGGGAGGGGAGGGGAGGGGGAAAGAACTTTATTCACACTGTCTGTCACTGACAGACAGTGTGATAATACAGCAGGCGCCCGGGCGCATCTGAATAAATACACACTGACGGCGGACGTTGGAAAAAACAGCGGCGGCACCCCGCCGCCGCTGCACCTCTCTCCCACTTCTCTCCGCTGACTAGATTTTTAAATCTAGTCAGCGGTAGCGGCGCCCTGCAGGTCCCGGCGCCCTAGGCAACTGCCTAAGGTTGCCTAATGGGAGCGCCGGGCCTGGATGGGACACATCTTCTGCTAGGTTTTCCTTCTATGTTCTATGTGGAATGATGTGTTTTATGCTATGTCTGCTTCCCATAATGCACCATTCCCCACTCCTATCCTTTTTTCTGTATCCTTCCTTACCCCCCTTTCTCCATGAAAACCTTAATAAAAATAGTTATGTTGAAGGACCTAGTGGAAGCTGAAAATGATGAGGGGTCTATAGCATATACAGTCAAGTCCATAAATATTTTGACATTGACACAATTCTCATATTTTGGGCTCTATACACCACCACAATGGATTTGAAATGAAAGAAACAAGATGTGTGAGGCACATATAGAAACCATTGTAATTCCTATACCGTTCACCTGATTTGGATGTAAATACCCTCAAATTAAAGCTGAAAGTCTGCAGTTAAAGCACATATTTTTAGTTTCATTTCAAATCCATTGTGGTGGTGTATAGAGCCCAAATTATGAAAATAGTGTCGATGTCCCAATATTTATGGACTTGACTGTATTGCCCACAGATAATTTCTATTGGCTATCACATATTGTAAAGGGATAACCCTTTTGCCAGTCATATATTGCCACAGATAACCCCCAATGTCAATCATATATTGCACAAAGGTAACCCCTATTGCTATTTATATATTGGCAAAGGTAACCCCCAAAGCCAATCATATATTATACACAGATAACCACCATTGGCAATCATATATTGCACAGAAAACCCCCTCTGCCTATAATGCATTACTTAGAGATTATCTCCATTTCCTCCCCTACTTAATAATGTGAGAAACAGCATGTGTGGACTCTCACAGTCAACAACCTACATGCTCGGTCAGACAAGAGTCAATCAGTAGCAGAACTGAAGGGACTTATTAAAATGATTTATTTTTATTTGTTTATGTAGATTAATTTACTTTGAAATATTGCTAGACCCCTTACTTTAGTTTTTTTTTTTTCTGTTTCTTACATGGAAGAACATTGTGGGTCCCCAATTTAATTCTTATCAGTTTGGCTCTCCCATTGACCCAGAAGCGCTGCACATCTAACCTGGAATGCATGGATGCTTCCTACCTACAGATGCCCAGTTGTGTTCAGCTAATCTAGTGCACCACTGCCACTTCATCTCTACATTTTTCCACAGTAGTTTGACAAACAGTGGGCTTCTGTAGGCATGAAGCACATCTCTTTATCAATCACTTCCCCCTTCTATAGTTAGGAATCCCTCTGAGACTGAACGCAGGTAAACTGGGTGGCATGCATATCCCACAGGGCCAAGATTCCCTAAAGCGTGATCCGTCCCTGCTGTTAGGGGTATGGGTGATTGCCCCTTTTGGATCCCACCCTGGTGCACTGCTTCTCTCATGGGCCTATTTCAGAAGGTGGCCTTATCAGCCCTTATCCCTTATGTTAATTTGGCCCTGCACCCAGCCAGCCCCACCTAATTGCAAACAATCAACCATTTATTATATTTACAGTGCTTTTGATAAATCAATAGAAGCACGATGGCTAAGTGTTTGGCACTTCTGCCTCACAGCCCTGGGGTCATGAGTTCAATTCCCGACCATGGCCTTATCTGTTTGGAGTTTGTGTGTTCTCCCCGTGTTTGCGTGGGTTTCCTTCAGGTGATCTGGTTTCCTCCCACATTCCAAAAACATACTAGTAGGTTAATTGGCTGCTATCAAAATTGACCCTAGTCTCTCTGTCTGTGTGTGTGCATGTTAGGGAATGTAGGCTCCAATGAGGACAGGAACTGTTGTGATTGAGTTCTCTGTACAGCCCTGCGGAATTAGTGGTGCTATATAAATAAATGGTGATGATGATGATGAATAGAACTCCTTCTACCCAACCAGTACCAACATTACACTAATAGTAATCACCCCCCCCCCCCCAAACAACCCCAAATTTAAATTAATCGCATTCACATTCAATAAGTAGGCTTACTTCTCCACCACTGGCAGCCCTGACATTAAAGCAGCAATCTCACATTTAAGGTTTTTTTTTCTTTAACTAGCTAAATAACTTTTAGATCTAGATATTCTTCTACAAATCATTATCTCTTTTTTCGAAATGTCTCTGGAAATTGCAAAAATATGGCTCACACAGCTCTCAGTTTGTTATATGAAGGCAGAGTGGGAGAAGAAGTGTTCAGAGTTCAGAGGAGCATTGCAAAGCCTCTTTGCTCGTTACATCATGCAACTGTGGTTCCCATAGTAGTCAATGACACTATACAATTTTAAAACATTACATTTATGATTTTATTCATGGTATTGGTGCTTTAAATTAATAACACATTTAATAAATAAGTCTGTTTCTCGCTATCAACCCCAAACATTAAATTAAAAGCATTTACATTTTATAAATAGACCTCCTTCTCTGCAGCCTATTCTGACATAATAAATTAATAGCTTTTATGTTTAATAAACAACATTCCTTCCCCTCTGCCAGCCGCAAAATATAATTAATTGCATTCACATTTATAAATAGGTCTCTTTCCCCACCACCACCACCACCAACCTGACCTTAAATTAACAATGTGCACATTCAATAAATAGGCCTTTTTCCCCTCAATCAGCCTTATTATCAAGATAATAGCATTCCAATTTATCCCATTGATCATTTAATAGACACCCCACATTGCATTAATAGCGCCTACAAAATGTTAATAGCCCCCACCAAACCCAGATTACAGTAATAGCCCACATTTAATGAAGAGCCCCTGAATTACATTAATATCCACACAAGCCCACACAAACATTAATAAACCCCACCAGCCCCACAAAAAACAAATACACACCAGCACCTCCTATATTATATTAGTTCATCCACCCAGCTCCCACAAAAAATATCCCTACTTAAATTTAGTAACCCCCAAAAGCCCCCACACAACATTAATACCTGCCGCCAGTCTCCATTATATGGAGATTATATGAACCTTAATACCTGCCGCCAGTCTCCATTATATGGAGATTATATGAACCTTAATACCTGCCGCCAGTCTCCATTATATGGAGATTATATGAACCTTAATACCTGCCGCCAGTCTCCATTATATGGAGATTATATGAACCCTTTTCACCCTAACACACTTAATTCCTCTTGAATGCTATGGAAAGCAGACTCCTCCACCTGGTATAGATTCTATGCTCCAACCTCATGTGTGTAGGAGGGTGGAGAAGGAATAAGTGAAAGTGGGAATGCGAGAGAAATGATACAATAAAGGGGCTGGTCCTGGGGGTAGGAAGGGTCTAGTTCCTTTAAGCTAGGGCTAGTTGAGATGAGCTCGAGTTGCCTAAATTAGGGCCCAAGGTCTTTATCAACCCTCTCTCCCATTACTCCATCTAGTTGTTTTTTTTTATGTATATATAAACACACAAGGCTACTTTCTCTAAAGTTGTGGGTGGTATCCTCGTTGGTTGCAGTGTGGACTAATTTATTGGCATCCAACCGTTACTACATTATCCCCTCCACTGTCCCTAATTGTGATAGTGTGCGCTTACCAAAGCGATAGCGCATGGACACTGTCCATATTGGCGACACCTAAAAGGGACGTGGCCATGCTACATCAGAGTGTTCTACACACCCTTAGGGCATGCCCAGCACAGGCTCTATCCCCTTAGGAACTTAGGCAAATTTCTTGATATGCGAGAGATTCCCCTCAAATCTGGACTGTCCTACTTAAATCGGCACAGTTGGGAGGTATGGATTGGTGCAGCATTTCCGCATTGTATGGTGAAGGTGCTATAGTGCTTTTGTGCAATGGGGAGAAAGTGATCTTACACTAAATAATGTACTGACACACTTCCCTCTCCCTCCCATATTATCTGCTTCATAGCAAGGTAACTGACTATCGCTTGTACAAAACATTAGAATTTTCACAATTCCGACTTATTTTGTTGTTTTTCTGTTATAAAAACTATAGACCACAGCTGCTGTCTTAAAGTGGTATTGCTAAACCCCAACTCTATAGCCAATAGAGAAGAAGAAATACAACAGCTCTGTGAGCTGTATGGTTAATATTATATACTATCAATACAATTGGTTAACCTTATTGTATAATTAAGAAAACATTTAGTTCATTCAAGGTAGATAAAGCAATTATAAGTGTTTGGCACAATCAACATAGTAAAATCAATAAATGTTTATTTAAAAACTTCCCACATGTTAGTCCCAGTAATAGGTATCCTTATAAACAATAAAACTTGTGGACCATTTTACCTCATGATTGAAAGCAGAGAGGGTTCTCTGTTGGAGCACTCAAAAACATTAACTTAATTTTGCAGTTGCATCTGATTGTATGTCATTGCATAAGCCTACCAATAGGTCTGGGCTACTTGTAATGTTTCACTGTGATTCTGCTGTGTCCCAGGTGTTTTGAGGCAGCCGAGACACTTTCTCACTGGCTGACACTCTACTGTGTCCTGACTGGTTCCCAAGCAGCCGGGACGCTTTGTTCAGCCCCTCTAGTGGTCATGTGACCTGCTCTTCATGTCCCTCCAGGGAGGCTCTTTTCTGCAGGAGCCTCTGATTGGTCACCAGTCCCCCCTGCCAGTGTTAGTGTTTGTGCCCTGCCTTTTGTGAATCCTCTTGTTTTGTTGAACACACTAAATACTAATTACATGTTGTCTGACCTTTTGCCTGTCCCTGAATACTGCCCGTCTTAGACTCTTTGCTTTGTTTCTGCACCTCCATGTTTGCTGCACACCCTGACCTTTGGCTTGTCTTCAACCATTTGCTTTCTTCTGGATTTTTTTTTGTATACCGCCTGGTGTACAACTACTTCCGGTCTCTGTACCCATTCTCTACCTGGTACTTAAGATAATCTGTTACTAGTATAAGTCCTGGGTGGCATTTAAGTACCAGTGAGAATATTGTTCTATGGGAAAAGCAACTTGCTATGTGAACACCTCTCATTGCCTTGTTCAAAGAGTTTATCTGGCTTACAGTGGAGCCGTTACACTTAGAGAATGTTTCCTTTGTTACGCTTAACCTGTATCAATTCAAAGATAAAGCTCTTTTCCTGTCCTCTGTGTGCTTCCCAGTCAGGTGACGCCTTTCATCCCATTACTTTGGACATTTTCAAAGCTAATTATTTCTACTACATTGCTTGTTTATAGATGTTATTGGGAGAAGCCTCTTCACATAGACAGTACCTTAATAATAACGCATACGATTCTAAAAAATACAATTTAAACGCCTCCAATTGTTTCATCCTTATGATGCCTTACAATTAATATATTATTTTTCAGATTTTATATAGGGTTCACATAAATATCAAATTTGTATCATGCTAAGATATATACCTCAGTTTACACAGCTGGTAGCTGAGACTCTGCAAAATTTCAGTATAACTAATGACAGTCAATCTCCATCACAAATCATTTAAACAGAATATGGAAGAGAGGTGGTGGGTATATTAGTATGTAATCATAGGAATTACCATTAAGGGTGTCCACAGGTTTCTGGGTGCTAGGGTTCAGAACCCTTTCAAGTCTAGGAGGTATATTTATTAAACTGAGGGTTTGTTAAATTGGATATATGGCCTTTAGCAACCAATGAGATTGTAATGACAGCTAGAATCTGATTGGTTGCTATAGGCAACACCTCCACTTTTTCAACCCTGCAGTTTATATACCACAAGGTTTTTCTTAAAAAATACTATAGGTCATTCATCAATAATTTTCCCTAAAATATGATCTTGTTTTAGAATACCAAAATATCCAAATAAGAAAATATTCCTAATTTGTTGTGACTCCATGCTATATGTAGACACAAAGGGCCTGATTCAACTTTGAACGCAACTTGCACTCAAGCTGCACGGAACATGAGCATAGTTCCGACCCTATTTCGATTTGAATGTGGGTGTAAGTACATTTTACCTGAATCGTACTTGTTGTATGTTAACTGATAAAATAGAGTGTAGTCTACTCACAAGTATACAGTGCATCCGAAAGTATTCACAGCGCTTCACTTTTCCCACATTTTGTTATGTTACAGCCTTATTCCAAAATTGAATATATTCCTTTTTTTCCTCAAAATTCTACACACAATACCCCATAATGACAACGTGCACATTTATTGAAAATAAAAAATTAAGAAGTTACATGTACATAAGTATTCCTGGAATCTGAATGGGGGGAGCTAGTTTAGAGCTGCAGCACCTGTTATACTGAAAGGGAACAGCTCCAGATACCTCACGGAGGACATTACTAGGTAGTACCCGGGCAATTGATCTTTATGCGGGAAGGAGCTAACTAAGCGCAGTACCATCCGGTGCTTATTAGGTGGCCAGTACGGCTCTACAACCTCACACAGGACTTTTATATGGATGATTACCCAGGCATTTGCTAAGCCACCAACAATTGTTACACCTCAATAGCATTATATCTGTACAGATTGTGGTACTATTAACATCGCTATTTATTGAGATTGGTGGATGCTAGTTGGTGCAAACGTCCCTATAATTACATTATAACTGGATCTATTTACCCTGTTGAGGGTTTATGTGACTGAGTTTGCGGATTTGTATCTGACAATTCATCTAAATTAATAGTCTAAATAATTGGATCAGCTGGAAAACTATAAATGGACACTTCTTGTTTGATTAAGCATGCATGTCATTATATCATAGCATATTAATATCTAATCTCCATTATTGTTTTTTTTATGTTTTTCTGATACCTTACGATAGCTTATGAGGTATATTTTTATATGTTTATATGCATTACATGTGTAATTTTCAGAAGTGAATAAATAGATTAATAATTGATCTATGGTACACTTGTTTTTTTGTGGTTGTAGTTTCACTACTGAATTTTTTCCTTTTCGTGCTCAAGAAAGTCTGCCAACTGATCCAGTGCTGTGTCGTTTGGGTTGAGGACCTTTGAGAGAGTGGCAACGTGCTTTGAAGCTTCATGGAAGACAGCATGTGGGGATGTTTGGCACTACACTGTCGGGCAAACAGTTGTATGCAATTGGAGCTTCTAAAGTGTGAAAAGGTAGCTGGTCTGACAAACATGTAGACATTTTGGATATCCACTCCTCATTTTTTCACACTTCTCTGCGAGAAGTTCCATTGTAGTTTCTATGGCTGGTGTCAGCAGGATGGGACACTAGGGCCTCATCTTCATGGAGATCCGAAGTATCTCTTGAGGAGAAGGTTGTCAGCAACATCTTGGAAACCTCCTCTTCCCTTCTTCGATTGAACAAGATTACCTGTGCCAGGCTGACTTTTACAAGTAGTGCTCAGTGGTTAAGTGTAGGCTTGGTGGATAGACCACTTCGGTAGGCTTGCTGCTTCTCATTGATGTACAAGTGCATCTTATTTACATCTTCTATGAACATTAAGAGATAAGGCATGTTCCACGGGTTCACTTGGACTCCTTAAGAGTTTTCAAGGCGTCTGATGAGATCAGCTCGTTTCATCTTGCCTCATATATGTTGATGAAGTTGCGTGCATTTTCAACCGCAGCAGTGCAGTCCTCCATCATGGCTCGGCACTCTACAATGCTCGCTATCTTTTGCAGGTCATGCCCAACCTTGAGTGCCAGCGAGGGTGTCTTAAATGTACCCATCTCCTCGTCATAGCCAGCTATCAGCTTTACAGTGTCTATTACATGCAGAAAATTTGATGGGATAGTAAAGTCTTCCATCCTCACCAAAGGGTTAGCTCTTCTGACCTGTAGCAGTAGCCTGCCCATTTCTCTAAGCTTCTGACAGATGTACTCGTGCCTGCCAACATCTGAACTGACCCGATTGAAGAGATTCTACCCCATCTGCATGATGCATCGGTCATTTTTGACTGCGAGAAGGATTTCATCTGGGGTCATGTCGCTCAAGAGTTTACAAAAACCACCACTGATGTCAGGTGGAACAGGCTGAGCAAAGGCGCACAGTGACTGGCAAACAAGCCTTGGCAGGCAGCACATTGTGTTGAGCCTTTGCATCTATCTCTTTGTCTGGAAATTTGCATGGGACCAGAACGCCATGTACTGTCCTCAGCGCCTCAGCATTATGTGCAAAGTTGTCCCCATTACGAAGATGTATTAATGATATGCACCTTTCTTTCAAGTGCTTGGGGAATTTCAGGCCTAGGCTACTTCAGTCTCATTACGGTGAACATGCTCCATATGCCCAGTTATTATTAAAAGGGGTTTCTCACAGGACAGGCAGTACTGCTTTTTGGTATACGCCCTGGAGCCATCACTGTTTCTGGATAGCGTTTGAACAGACACTGTGTCGTCTTTCCGACCATCTGTGTTTAAAATATAGCTGCCAGAAGCTTGAGAAGGATCGTACATAGAACTCACCTCTGGCTATCTGCACTTTGCTCCACCTTCGGGCAATGGGGCATCACCGCTCGTGTCTGAACCGTTCTCCCCTGAATGTCTGTCAGGGGCATACTCATCTCCACTGCTTTCCGGGCTATAGTCGAAAGCACCGGTGGCTTCATGACTATAATCCACTGTCCCCACTTTACCTTCAGCAGCAGATGGATGCAACCATGTTTTGACCCGTTTGGTGCATAAAGAAAGGAAGCTGCAGTCATTTCCTATTCCTGCTCTTGCTATATATATATGGACGGTCTACTGACCTCTAGCAGTGGAATGTACACACATTGGACACACACACACTTTTCATCCGACAAAAGTGAGGCGTGGGGACATGCTAGAATTTTTATGGCTTGCATATCAGTATTAATTAGCCTTGGGAAGCTGTATGAGGACCTCAATTTTTGTCCCCACAGTATTAGTGTGTAAACAGGTAAATGTTCCCACAAGCATATGAATGCAAGTATACACACACACACAAACTAGCACTTGCTCATAGCCTATTCAGGGAAACCTACAGCATAGTGTCGGAGTGTGGGAAAGCTGCACTGTATTAAATACACCTACTTAAATACTCCTAGGGGAGCAAGTCTTTGTTGCTACATAAGGTGTTTTTTAACAAATGGATTGCCAAGGCATAGTTCTGCAAGCACCAGGATAACCAAGCAGTTTAAGGCTGTCAGGGCTTGCTTGGAGGGTGGTGGAGTTAAACCCTAGTGCTTTCAGTGCAGGCTGGTTTGTAGCCTTGTTCTGCATGGGCTAGGGTTGAAATCATTATGACAGGAAGGTGCTATGCTGCGGTTTTCCCTGTTATAGTGGCACCAGGGCTGCTTGTCAAAGCCTAGTGCTAGTGTTGTATTTTTCTGAGGGACCCCACACTGTTTGCCCCCCCCTTAATTTTGCTCATACCAGCTTAGGCTATGATTCTAATTGTTATAATATTTATTTAAAAACAAGTCATCATCATCATCAACTTGATGACCCTATTCTCTAATTCATGATGATACACATGATGATCTTCAGGTGCATGCAACTCTACATGCTACGTAAAATGCTTTATTTTTCCTGGCACAATGTACATCTACATTTTGGATGTAAATTGTGTCCATCTCCGCAACAGGTTCAATATGTATAAAATAAATGATAATATTCTACCATATTCTAAATAACAATTGTTTTCTTTATGCAGACAATCTCATCTAAGAAAAAAGGTAGTCAAAATTGATAAAATGCGGGGTAGTTTGTGCAGGCCTTTATTGCCTTATCATATCATAAAATATATAGTATAGGATAAGCTACAAGCAATAAATGTCATTCTGAAAAAGATAATATTATGGAGTTTGTAACTGTACAAATGTAGAAATTCAAAATTACTTTTTTTAATCTTATCAACAGAAAATAATTTTGTACCTTAGATACCATAGTGGATGGAGGAACTAACCACTGCATCCCAATTATATAAATAGTAGCATTTCTTATAAATGTGAATGCTGTTAATAATACTTAAGAGCCTTTGAAAGCAGCTTGCAGATTGAAAGTGTGTTTCTTATTTTTTGGCTTCCATACTCCTCAATGATCTAAATATATATATGTGTATGTCAGCCATCACCACAACATAATTTTTTAAACATGATTACATTTTTTAAGTGTTTTTGTAGTCCTGATGATGTGATACATTTGTTTTGCCCATAACTTGTTTTTTATTTACATAAACTTATATACCCTTTTAATACCCTTTGTCTTGAAAGATATTTTCTCTAATATATCTCCTAATTGGATTGCCCCTGAAAGCCTTTTCTCCAGCAGGCAGAAGTGTATGCTACAACTCATCCCTCTACAAGCTATTCTAGTTGGGACTTCATTTAAATGAACTGAGCCACTAAATCTCCCGAGGGGTAATTGTATCTAGAAATCCCAATGGATCCAGGTTGTTTTAAACAGAATGCCTTTCAGGGCTTAAGGAATTGGGGGGGGAGTGGTATATATCTTTTCTGATGTTTCTATTAGCATATTTTATGGGGAAAAGAGCATGTTTTATGATGAAATATGTCATGGTAAAAAGTGTGCTATTGCCTGGACCGATGAGAAGCATAGATTAAGGAAATACACAGTTTAATGTTAGTAGCCTTTTAAAATGAAGTACAGGGTGCAATTACACTTGCTGGATAACAAGAGCATTCTCATTATAGCTCTCTGGATGGCGTTAAAAGGAAAATAGTAAAAAGATCTGGTGGAGAATCAGTGAAGTGGCACCTTACTTCTTCCTTCTCTTCAGGGTCCGCACATATTCGGCTAGTTCTCTTTTTAATACTAATAGCAGCATACATCACTGAATAATAACTACTTTTATGTAATTGTTTATGTATATAGTTTCCTGGATACATTGGTCATCAATGCATAAATAAACATTTGAAAGTATTTATCTGTGATTTGTGCTGTTAGTATTAATATGAGAAGGTGCTGAGTATAGAGAAAAAATATACAGAGTATGTGTGGACTTTTCACCATGCAAACTCAGTTAAATCAATAGAAGACAACCAGATCACTATGAGACTCTTACTGTCCATCACAGTGCAGAATGCCAGATGGACCCAGGGTGCTTATTTCTTTATTTTTGGTACAACCTCCCTTTAAAAACATTATTGTGAATATACACAATGCAGTCTTCTTAGTAATCAATTCATCACTCTTCTGGGGTCTTAAGTCTGCTTTCAGCTTCCCTGAATATGTACATTTTATAGATTCACTTTTGCTTCTAATATTCAGTCCATCATCAAGTCCTACTGTTTCAATATATGTAATGTTACAAGAATAACTTGCACAAGCATCCAGTAGGCTGTTAATCCACACTTGATGCCTGTTTCCTCTGCATTTAAACCTGCATATTTTATCTCTTCATCCACCTCATACTCAAATCTGCAACTCCATAGTGACCATCAGACATTTGCATGCCTTAACATGAATAAAAACCTGTAGATGAGTTGCACAATGTTTCTGTTGTACAAGAAATAATGTTTTTAAATCTTAATCTACCATGTGATAAAGATTTTTGGTTACCGCTAAATTTACTATATATATATTACCATTATCAATTTAATTTAGAACATACTTGCCAACTGTAGTCCTCCCTGAACGGAGGCAAGAGCACAGGGTGGGGGAGGGGCCTGGCAGTGCGGTTCTCATCATTTTGTCCCCACCCCCTGTGACAGGATCATGATGTTGTGCCATGAGGGGCGTGACGGGATCATGATATTGTGCCATGAGGGGCGTGACGGGATCATGATGTTGTGCCATGAGGGGCAGTGTCAAAATTATATGATTCACCATGAATCACATCTTTGAGTTCCCATATCACTAAGAAGTGGGCAAGATGCAGGGGGGGTGGTCTGCTCTTTCGGGAGTTTAAGAGAACAAACAGAAATTTGAAAGTCTTATGGACATTCCGGAAGAGCAGGCAAGTATGGTTTAGCAGAGGATTGGTCGTCTCTGTTAAAATTACAGATGCTCATGTACAAACTCTTATATCCAGCTTTTTTTTATTATTATTGTTACAGGTTGCCAGAGGCCAATAGGTCTTTCCAGTGGAAAAGCCAAAGTGTGCAGTTATAGTGGGTGGTATTATTGCAGCACATGCCACGTGGACGATGGTTTCGTTATCCCTGCTCGTCTTGTTCACAACTGGGACACATCTAAACACAAGGTATGGTGATATCTAATTTGAATGCTGTATGCTAATTACCTTAATAACTAAATAACTAATACATACAGATTATTTCTATCTTGAAGCATTTTCCTCGTCCTTCATTGAGAGGACACAGATATCACTGACATTTCATGCAAGGACAGATTATCTTCAATATTTAAATCATCTGATATTAACCTTTTGTCCAGAAATGCACTCCATGCTTACACTTGTACTTTCAAACTACTAACAGCACGTCCTTTCTGCAATCCTTCTTGAAGAAAATCCAGTATATGAGGTATGCTGGTTTTAGGTGTACTGATTGATGTGGACCTGTACCAATCTATAAATGTTTTCCAAACCCTGTAGTACAGTTGTGGCCAAGAATATTGGCACCATTGCTTTTTTCAAATAACTCCGAATTTCCTATAAACATATGGTTAAATTAAAAAAACGCATTGGTCTCCATTATTCTTTCTCTGTTAATATACTAAACCATTGATTTTGACCTACTGTATTTTATTTTAAATCATAAAATGAAGAGACATGTCATTGACAAAAATTTGACACCATAGACTTAATATTTAGTAGCACAGCATTTGGTCAAAATATCTGCACTCAACCGCTTCCTATAGCTTCATATAAACTTCCTTCTTATCCACTGTCATATTGGCCCATTCTTCTTGTAAGGCATAATGTAAGCATCTGCTACCCACCACGGATGAGCATTTCTAAAATGGAGGGGAATCACCTGCTTAAAATCTAATTGACTACTACTAAAAGGTGCCAATAATTTTGACCATCCCATTTAAGGATTTCTATGTGGAATAAGCTACGACTTCAATGTTTCTGTTTTTTGTGTATTATTCCACTGCAAACCAAAAAAATACAAATGTGGATACTAAAATATATTTGAATTTCAACAATTTTGGTGCATCATTAGAAAAAACTGCAAGGGTGTCAATGATTTTTGGCCATGACTATATGCTATAGAACAATTATTATTTATTCTACTTTAGTCAATTCTTTACTCTTCAAGAGTGACCGCTCAATCTCCACTCAATCTAAGAAGAGACTATTGGGATTCAGGTGAAAAATTTGACCCCTGGGGGTAAATGTATCATACCCCGTTTTTTTCAACTCGTCGGGAATTGGCGAGTTGACAGCTAAAATTTAAAGCGGCGCTGGCTTGTCAAGGCAGCGTTTGCCTTTACAAACACTTACCCCAGTTTCAATTTCCAAGGCCTTTTTAGCGCATCTATTTGCTGTGTTTTTGAGTACTTGTGATGCGAGTAGAATCTCTTACCTTGCTGTTTTGGTGTTTTGCCATCAAATCTGTTTGTGGCATCCTGAATTTCTCTATTGTTTTCCAAAACACCTCCCCCTCTCCAGTGCCCATTCTCCTGGATGGACTTCATATTATTTTCTATGCAGGATATATGTCATGATTCTAGCGGATATAGAGGATTCACTTTCTCAAACTCCTTGAGTTGCCTGCAGGTGTTTTTTAGACGCACAGTATTTTCTCATCCAATTCATCCATTCTTTAAATTAATCCGGGGGTTGTACTGGGCTATATTCTTTAGGGATGCATTCCATCCATAAAGCCTCCATCATTGGATAATTTTGTATCACAAACTGTACAAAAACAATTATAGAAGTCATCTTTTCTTCTACAGGCTCTGTAAGATAGAATAAAACTAACTAACTACTTAAACAAGCTCAAACACATCTTGCTAAGACTTACCTTGAATGTTTGTCCTTTCGGCTTTTTTGGGGCAGTGCTGTATCCTAGACTTAGCGATGCAGCAGTTGGTTGCTTTCTCTTGATCACTGACCTGAATTATGATGTCAGCCTCACAGGTCACGCTCAGATCACGCATGATGACTCTTCTTGGTGCAGTTTTCAGATCCAAATGCCACCTTCCCTCATCTACTCCAAAGGTAGTAAACTATGGACCCCGACGGAAGTCACTTCTTGTCCTGGTTGGCTATCAGGTTGGCTATTCCTTATTGATGTGATACTGGGACCTTCCGATCCTATCCAGGAAAAGATAAGCCCAAATCCTGATAATAATATAACAAAGACCTAGCTACTGCCTTACTCAGATTTTGAAGGGACAGGAAAAAAGACAATTAAGGAAAGGAGTCACACTATGCACCTTCTGAGGGTGGCAACTTTTGTCCCTATCTCTACTTAACTGTTTAAGGATTAACCCATTTGTGGGCTGCCATGAAGTATGAAAAGGAAAAAATAGTTTATTTTAGTGATGGTGGGTCTGTATATAGTGGTGTTGGAAACAGGTGGGATTTCTATATATGGTAACAAATGGTGTTAATTTGTGTACATTTACTACACGTGCATTAAAAATATTATATCTTATTTGTAATTGACTTGCCAGTTCATACTGCTTGATGAGATAGCTTGTGACTCACAAACAGTGTCTCACACAATCTGGGAATGGAGTTGATCACGGGAAACTATTTGGAGTTTATAGGAAAAACAACCATATTAATACAATTAAAGACAGCCCTGATTACGTCCTATAATTTTCTAGTAATAACAGGTGTTATTACTAGAAAATGGTAGGTATCATTTTCTAGTAGTGGATATGGTGCATAATTAGTAATATAGTTATAATAAGTAATGTAGTTGGACATGGGACTATATTGTGGTTGTAGTGTATAATATGCTGAACAACTAGCAACCTAAGATACCATGTGATATCTACAGTTTTATCATACCACGTATAATTAGTGTTTACTATTTGCCATATAGCCACAGCAAATGTTAGTTGTTAAGCTTATTTATTATTTTTAGACAGAAGATTTCTTCAAGCTATGGTCCCTCACCGTTCAGTCCGACTTTCTTTCGTCCCATATTGAGACAAGTTTATTCCTGGAAATGTCTTTGGTTTTTTACCTTATTTTCTTTTGTCAGCGTTATTATATATGTATAAAATATCTGGATTGGGCACAGTAGTGTGGCTACCACAAACCCGACATGGCTAAATCCAACTGTTGAAAAAGCAGAACTTTATCCAATGCGATGAATGAACATGCCAGGATGCCTAAATGACGTCACTTTCAAGGGAGACAGTAGTATTTCTGGTGTTAAAGGGGCAATGCCAGGAGGCGCCACCTGTGCAATGTGTTTTAGTAATGCTTCTACATTGTACAGTGGCCACCTCCTGGCATTACCTGCAAATGGGACCGCAGCTTAATGGGAAAGAGAGTGTTTTTTATTTGCAAAATATGACCATTTGTGGGTGGAGTTTGGTTGTAACTGAGGGGTGATTGGGCAGAGCGGGGTTTATTTTGTCCTGCTTTCGGAATTGTGAGAGCTATGTAATAATGTTATTAGAGGAAACATTCTTATCCTACTTAACACTGCTGTTAAGCTGTTTAATGCATTGACTTTATCCCATATGCAAATGCATATATAGCATTAAACCATGAGTAAATAACTGGCAGTGAATGTATACTTTTTTTTACCAGCATGTAAACTTTTTTTATCTACTGTCTTTCTGCTAATACCAATTTCAGTTGCATTAAATATCTATTCCTAATAGTTTTTGGCAGGTCTAAAATACTCTGCAAATAAATACTAAATGTCCTCTTTCAATACATGCTCAATCTACTGCAGAATGTTTTTATAATAAATATTTTTGAGGAAAGCTTTGTGATATTTTTATGATATTTTCCATTGTAAACTTCTATTTTCTCAATAAAAATAAACAATATAGAACCGTTTAGCCTTTAGACAGATTTTATTTTTGTCAATAGTAATGGAATATTTAAAACAACATTATGAGGCAGATTCTATTGACCGTGTTACTCTCGAGAGTAATGCGTCCTGCGCACTATTATCATTAATATGGTAATCGTTACCCGGATCTCAAAAATCAGCGCTGAAAATTACCATACTAACGGTAATAATGTGCACTATTGCCGTAGTAAGGGTAATAGTGCGCGGGCCGCATTACTCTCGAGAAACGTTACTACTGTAAAAAGTATTACTGAGTTTTGTTCGCACCTCTATGGGTCGCAAGCAGAAATCAGCGTTACGTCTGTCAAAAAAATTCCAAACAAGGTGTCTCGCGCCAGTTCCAGAGACACCTTACATGGATATTTAGGGAATTGAAACTGCCCCTAAGTGTTAAAAAAAAATTTTTTACAAACAAAATAGTTGTTTCTTTGAGAAATGATAAATCAGAACTTTAATAATGACAGTTAAAGGGGCACTTAGAATTTATGTTCTTGCTACACTAAACAACATAAGTTGTTCTTCCTTTAGATCTTCTAAATTAATTCTTCCAGCCTACCCTTCCATATACTGAAATCAACAGCAAGTCCTGGATGAGCAGGAAATGGAGATTTTCACTTTTGTATTTCCCATGATACACTTTTATAAAGAATGGGTAATACCCACCACTTGCCTCCCTCGTTGTCACCCCTTGCCTCCCTCGTTGTCTAGCAACAGAGAAAGTTCTCTAATGGAAGTGAGTAGAAGGCTAAGAAGAGATCCGGTTGTCTAGAAGAGGCAAATAGTAGACAAACTCTGCAAGCGGTGTCAGTGCATGATAGCTGCTCTGTTATCGCTTCAGAAGACAAATTTGACAGGTGGCACCACATAACAGGACAAATGCCAGGACAAGGAGCAATACATAGGCAATCAACAGGAAAGCACTTAGCAAATATATGTTATTGCTAATGTCAATTATTTGCCCAAAACATAAACATTACATTTTCATTTTTTTTGTGATCCAACCTATAAAGCTGAATGCTGAGTGGGAGGGCATTGGTAAAGGTACTGCACTGCATGGTGTTACTATGTGTGTGTGTGTATATATATATATATATATATATATATATATATATATATTCTGTTTTTAGCTTTAAATTTCAGACCTTAAAGTATCCATTCTGTTATAATTGATTTATTTTAGAGCATATGGAGTAGCCTTTCCTTTCCTTCCCCTGCATGTAGAATACTGCCTGCGTTATGACAGGCTATGTTAACCAGGGTAAACAAACAATACCCTTGTTCAGCATTCTGCTGACAAAAGAAATCCTATTGGAGTGTTTTGAAATATGGTATTGATAATAAGTGAATCATATTCGCATTCTGATCTATAATATAACTGGTTGTCAAATAGTTAAGTTTCAGTCTGTCTTTGACAATAAATGAGCTTTCTATTCTTGTATAACACAAGAGAGCGCTCAGAATCCAGCTGCATCTAATCCTTACAACAAATTACCATCTATTTTATGTGTCTTTTATAGTAACATAATGAAGCCTGATTAAGGTATGTGAAAATTGTGCAATACTCACATTACCTTTAAAATTGACTACAATGAAGAGCAATTACTTACAGTACCTGTAACATCCTTTTCTGGGTTGTCTATCTAGTGTATGATCATGAAGGGGTGAGTTAGTGGCTTACACCCCACAGTTTTTATTATATAGTTCTTTAAATGTAAGTGGGTGATGCCTCTGCCGAGATAAAATGGAATGCATCCACGCATCATGAAACATTGCCCTTGGTGACCACTTGCTCATCAATTTGTTGACTTTAGCAACCAATTATGTCATAGCTGCCAACTTATATACAAATTCACACAAATATTGCATTCTGTTGCAAGTGATTATATAAAATGTAATATGTATGGATAAAGTGAGACTGGATCACTTATAGATAACTTATTGTATAAATGTATTTTAATTAGTAGCACAGTGTGCCAATGTATATCATTGCAAATGGACTGACTTTAGTATTGAAAATGTATTAATTTCTGAGGCTGTACGCCATGTAGGAGGAATTTGTTTTTGTAACTTCTGAAGGCAGAAAATCCAATGCTAAACTCATGATAATCGAGTCTTTTCATCTCAGAGTATCTTTTTAGTCTAAATGCACAGCATGGGGTTGTTACCTTGCTATTGGGTGTAGCTCTTTCATCCTGTGCCTTAGAACCTGTCTAAATACTGGAACAGCAAGTAATTTAGGAAATCACAAATTGATGTAAATTTTTTGTTAAGTTTAAAATTGCGTTATCTCCAAGTTGAGGGAATATTGCATCCTGAGGGTAAACATTGGATGTAATATCTCAGACTGAGTTACCCCCTGCCAGCATGTGTGTCAGAAACTTAATAAAAAGGGCCCTGTTTGACCATGTTTACTATTATTCCATCTGTAACTTCTTGATAATCACTAATTCCTCATACTAATGTGTAACTGTCCTTGTAAGGAATTCTTGAGCTAATAAATATTACTGCTTCAAGATCCTGCTTTTGACACTTACCTGCTGTAATTCTTGTGACCTACAGATTAGGCCACTCTAATCTGTTATCTGTCTGTTCTGAGGTTGGATCCCAGCATCTAATAACATTCTACCCGCCACCCTGCACCTCTAGCCAGTGTGATAGGCCAGGGGAAATCATCCACAGCAACCCTGATCTGAAGGAAGATGTCAGGGCTATCAGCCCAGGTGCCCAGCATAGGAGGTACACTAGCAGAAGAAGCATTTCTAGGTGCCATTAAAGGAGCCTAGTGGCGTCAGCAGAGCCCCTTCTACTGTGTTTAGAGGGGCATATTTTGGATAAAGGGACGATGGCAAGGCAAGTCCAGCCTGTCCCCAGCTCCATGACAGGGTGGTATAGGAGGTCCATCCTGTCACAATAATGCAAACATGAAAACAAAGGGCAGAGCTGGCCCTGCTCATACAAGAGCTTATATTCTAATTGGAAAAGGTCACAGCTGAAACAAGAGGAGCGAGTGTGGCTCAGAGTGACGATTGGGACAGTTGTGAGGATGCATTAGTGTGAGTAATATAAGTGTGAGTAGGCTATATTAAACAGATGGGTTTTCAAAGAGTGTTGAAATTTGAAGACTGTGAGAGAGTGTGATCACACATGGTAGGGTATTCCATTAGTTGGTTTCAGCACTTGAGAAGTTATGTAGGCAGCAATGAGAGGTGGCTATCAATAATGATGCGAAAGTCAGAAATAGATCTAAAAGGATGGGTGTGAGAGACTTTTGAGTTGAGATGTGAAATATTGGAAGATGCAGAGTTGTTGAGAGCTTTGTAGGTAACGGTGAGTAGTTTTAAAAGGATTATGGAGGACCAGGAAAGACTGTGTAGGGATTTGCAAAGTCGTGAGGCAGATGTGGGGAGGTGAAAGAGAAAGGTCAGTCATGCTGAGGCATTTAACATGGATTGAAGCCGCAATAGATAGGTGAGGGGAATTCCTAATAGGTGGAGGTTGCAGTATTCAAGGCATGAGATGATGAGATAGTAGATAGGCGTTTTCATAGCATCTTGAATCAGAAAAAATCCTTATTTATTGCATTTTGATAAATATTCTCCTAGGTTCTACACTACCATGCTTGTGCATGTCTGGCAGTCTGTGTGTGTCAATATTTGATTCCGTAAATTTGTGTATTGTGTATCATCTGTATATTTTCTATTTTTTAAGGAACATAAATAAACACACCGGATATTACATACCACTTTAGCTACCTTTTGCAATCCTACTGTTTTGGAACATCAAATTTCATCCTGGTCACATGAAAATTGTAGGTTTTTTTTTAACACGTTTGTTTCATTTTTCTTTGTTTGCAAATCTAGCTAATATAATCAGAATATCATATTTACTTAATATGTAATTTATAGAAATATATTTCTTAACATGTTGTCATAAGTGGATATTTCTAATGTGATTTTATATATTTATCATGTTTTGGTCATTATTATACTACATTTGTATGTATGGAGTGCATGTATCATTCTTTGAATGGTTATACACTGACAACTATAAAGCCATAACCACTTATTCACATTACCACTCTTAGATCTTTCTCTCTCATAATGCATAGCACATCACGTGTCACTATACTGACCCTTCACACCAAAATATTACAATTCCATTGTTAGAAACAATCCCTTACAGTGGTGTCAGATGGTGCTTTTTGCATTTAGCATATAGCTTCTTGTGCTTATCATAACTTTATGGCTGCATGCTGCAGGCAGTGTAAATGTTGCTGTCATGTCACAAATGCAAGGATATTTTATATGAACACAATCTGTATTATTCATAAGGGGGTATTCAATTGTTAGCAGTAACGGGAAAAAACGAGCGCTCAAAAAATCTTAGCGTTAATATGGATATTACTCGCGGTATTTCAGCTCGCCGCTCCCTGAGCGGCGAGCTGAAATTCCGCGAGTAAACTACCTTATTAACGCTTTTCCCGCGCAATATTACCGCATAAATGGTAATATTTTTTGAGCGCTCGTTTTTTCCCGTTAACGCTAACAATTGAATACCCCCATAGAGCATATACTTAATAGTAATGTGACAGGAACCCTTTGTTTATATAGCCAGCAACATGCAGGTAACACCAGGTTCCTTTAGCAGTTATACACTGTGGTACAGAAAACCACCCTTATGTTGTACTGTATGTACATACAAAAGCTGATAACTTAAATTTACCAGCAAAACAGGACATAGAAGTGTAGAGAAACAACACCTTAGTGAATAAGATCTTACAAAAGATTCTAGGTCACTTTTTGCTCTTAATTAAAAAATGCAGTCTGTTGTAACCTTTTAATAAGTCCGTAAAAACTCTTCACAAGGCCACGTAATATGAAAAAGTTTGTGCAACAATATAGTTGCCTTTAATTTATTTTTCTGGAAATAAAATGTATTGATTTTTTTTTCTTATTCCAACAGTGAAGTTTTAATGCACTTTCCAGCCTTAATTAGGGGTTATTTATGATTAAGCTGAACTCGCTTGTACAATATGTCTAAAGAAGATGACATTTAAAATCTAAAAAAAATCCTTCTGCTACAATTTGCCTTCCTGAAATAGCACAATTTAGCTCTATCTCAGTGTAAACATGGACTTAAGGACCTGGAAGCCTAATGGCATTGCTCAATATATCATTTTCCATCATTCTAGTCTCAAGTGTCATAGACAAAATTTCCTCCTGCTTAAGAATGGAATACATTAGCATGAGCTATTTCATCTTTTTCCTTCTCTATTTGAGTGAATACATAATAGGAGCAAAATTGGTTCATTGGTTTCTGGTAATTAATCTATCCTTAACGCAGTTGGCCTGAGTGGTATATATCATATCTGTCCTTTAAAACTTGGCCATTCTTTTTTCTACCAACTAATTGCACATTTGGTAGAAGCATGTTTTATTTTAAACTATGAAAATTATTATGTTTTTATTTTAACTAGAGTACATGTTGAAATGTAAGTTAATTTTGAATGCAGTCTTGCATCTGGTATTATTTCTTGCCTCATTCAGACTCATAAATTTTAACTCGAGGCAAAACTCTACCAAAGGTAGTCATATACGTTCGGTCTTGATCCTCCATTCAGGTATTAGAAGCATTGTTCAGTTTGGCGACACACAGCTGTTCGGCTCTAGGGCAGGTGGCCTTATTGTATCCAACATCGTGGCCTTTTACTGAGCTCGGAAGATAACTGCAAACACAGGACAATAGTGGTCATCATCATTTCCATTTTCCGTCATGCTTAATGATTCTATTGATTTTTATAGAAACGTTTGGCAGCAGTCATTTGTGGGTTACACACTCTGTACCTGATATCAGAAATGATATTGCACCGTGTATTGCCATCTTAAGAATGTCGTCTACCCAGCACCATATTTAGATTTACCCTGTGCTATTAGTGTTCGGAATGGTGCACTCCACATGCTCATGTCACTTCATGCAACATATAATTGGTTGAAAAGAGCAAATGAAGAAAAGGAAAAAAACGTAAGTTAAATAAAAATATAAAACCAATTTTATCTACACAAAGTACAGTGTCTCATTAGGCCATACAGAATGTCAGAAGACTCCTGAAATAGCAAGCAACTGGACTCCAGGGAGAGTCTCCTAATCTCTCTGACTATGGCCTAGATCAGAAGTAAGTGATCCAGCTCCTCTAGCACTATGACAAGCATTTTGTCAGCCTTAGACTGCCTCAGCGTGTCTGACTCTGCAGAGGCACGGACCTCCCCCCTAACACGTGACCCGATAGACTCCTGACTATGTGATTCACCGACACAACAGTAGAACTTGCAGTGACAAAGAAGAACTGAATCGGAGGAGAAGGTAAGTAAAAGACTCAGCCATATGAGGAGAACTAATGGGGGAGGGAAGAAACAGGCCAGGCGAATAATGAATACTAGAAGCAGTGAATGGGGAAAATGAGAGAGAAGTGAAAACAAGCAATAGAGGGCAAAGCAGAGTATAGAAAGCAGAATTGGAGACAGTCATAAGTGGGGGAACAGACAGTGAGGAGAAATAACGAGAGCTGAAGAAGAACAGATTAGAAAGATAATAAGAGAATAATTTAATTATTAATATGTATTCAACCTGCAAAGTAAAGTTTATCTGTTGAACAAATACATGTATCCCTACCTCTCCTCCTTTTCTCATTGGTACCCTCTCCAACTTGTTAAATTCTCAAAATTCAAATACAAATAATTGATCAAATCTGGAAAAAAAGTGTAATAAATATAACAACAGAGGGAGTATTAGTGAGGGTTGAAGAGAATAACAGTGGAGAAGTAAAGGGAGAGTAAGAGTTCCTACAAGAAATGTCTTTTTTTATTTGAAACTCTTGCCATTTTCAACATAAGAAAAACAAAAACTACAGCTTTTAATCAAAGTTGTCTACTATCCCTAAAATGAGTCTGCAAATAGCTTTTATGTGAGGAAACGACACTCCTCAGTAGACCAGCACAGGGCCATTACTTTTTAGTTTCCAAGGACTGACTAGTTCTTATGGAGTTTCTTATTGTGAGGTTCATTACCTGCCCACAGGAAGTACACCTGAGGGAAGGCAACATTTTGCTGTAAAAGCACCTCATGGATTAAATCCCATCTCCACAGGGGAGACTCAGGACTTGAGCCAATTACCCTGTCATTGTTCCCTTTATTTGCTTCCCATTGTTCTTCTCTGGACTGTAAGAGACATTTAGGAGTCTGATCTAGCATGGGGTCATAAAGAGAAGGTGATCTAAAGGTAGGAGGAAGGGACATGATGAGAGAGCCCACCAACCAGGACCCTGAACCACTCCCCAGGGTGGTCACCATCACCATGGGAATTTAGTGGGTTTAAAAGGAGGTTATCCTAATCAGATCCGATCCTCATGTTAGACACTGACTTTGACTAAGAGGTAATACTCTGCTAAGGGAACTTGTGGATCGCATCTGTCCTTCCTGTGTGGAAATAAGTATCTCTGTTCCTGTGTGGACTTACTTCATTGTTATTCCTGTGTGGAATTACTCTTCCAATCCTGTGTGGACTTTATTCATGGTTATTTTCTGTGTGGGATTATTATGATGAATTCTACCCTATTCATGGATTCGTTCCACCTGGACAGTAACTAGTATATCATCACCAGCAATAGTAACAAAAGAGGTTTGATCCAGCGCTAATTAAAATAATATAATTTAAAAAGGGATAGAAGAAAAATAAAAATATAAAATGTAATATGGGGAGTAAGGATCATAGAGTAGTGGATAATGATGGTGAAATTTGCTGTCTGACTACTGGAGACATAAAATAAATAGTAATAGGATCTATAAACCTCCACATGTAACCAGGATAAATATGTTAATTACATTACCATAAAATACAATACCAACAATAAACAAATAACTTTGGAGTACATATAGTACTAGAACCCAGTATCATATAAAGTATGCTTAAACAGTCTAATAATGAGGGTCCAGCATCTATCCTCTAATTATAAAGTTCATAGTCCATAGAAAAACCCGAACAAACACTGTTGCCAGAACGATTAATCCAAAGCTACAGAAGTTCAAAATACGTAAGATGATGCCCCTATACTTGCGGTTGGATCACCAGATGAGTAGCAGTGAAAACCTGGGAACGTTGGCCGGCAGTCACACAGGGAAAGGAGAACAATAGTCCCTGTGTGTTGAACCGAATGGCGAGTCCGCATGCCTTCCACCATGCACGTGCCAATGTAGATTTCCTGTATTGTAAGTGGTTGTTACCAATGCGTTTCATCATTTCCTATGATTTTCTCAAGGGAATGTGATATTGCCTGTAGATCTCCCGATCTTTATAGTGGTATATGGATGACGTAATTCTTAACACTTTAGATGATTGAAAGTGATAGGTATTCTTATGTATTGTTCCTGAATAATAAAGTTGCCATCTAATTAGAATCCATACAAGGCATTTGTCCAATGTCCACATTTAATATATTCCAGTTATATGGAAAAAAATAGGGAAGATACGGAAAAATATAATGGACAATCTTCAAATGGGCTCCTCAATTTGTATTTATTAACAGTCTAAGGTACATGAGTATTGCGCCACTTTATACCAGATTGATTACATGGAAACCAGGTTAATGAGATAAACCTCTTGTCTAAAAGCAAAAACACAGGAGGAGACTGCATTTGGATATTCATCAAACTAATAGCTCTCAAACAACTAGCCACATGTTGTAATATAAAAATTGAAAAATATAATCTAATAATGTTGAGGGCAACTCTGAGGAAACAAACAAATTATTATTATATAGGTGTTAAAAAGGGGGATAATGCTATTCTACTATGCTAATGAAATAACTAATTAGGCAGCTCAGAAAAAGCTCAGTTGTACCTCAGTTGAATTTCTTTGTTGTGTGTATAATATTGACAATTGTATGACCATACACCACCTGAGGCTGTAAGTTTAGCAAGGCTGAATTTTGCAGTAAATTTTATGGCAAAGCCAGTGATAACCAAGGAGCACAGCAGCAGGAAATGTTCCCTTCACCGACACGCCACCTAGGTTTAACTTGAAGAATCTCCCTGAAATGTTTTTTTCAAAAATTGCCAAGTATGCACTAGGCCAGTGATGGCTAACCTTTTCAGCTTGGTGTGTTGAAATTCGGAAAAAAGTGTAGCCTTCCTTGGGTCGCGTGTCATTTCAAGAAAAAAAAAAAAAAAAGTGTGTGTGTGTGTGTATATATATATATATATATATTTCTTATTGGGCTACAGGGTGAAACCAGATACTGGCCACAAGCAGTTTTTATTAATAGAGCAAAGACTCCATTTCTGGTGAGCCTGCAGGGTATGCAGAGCTGTGTGATTATATATAAATATTGTATTATAGGACTAAAAAAGTAGAGGAATCCTCTACTTTTTTTATATATAATCACACAGCTCTGGAGTCTTTGGTCTATTAATAAAAACACTACATAAGATTGCTTGTGGCCAGTATCTGAGGCTATTTTACGATTAAATATTTCAAATATCCATTATAAGCCCTACCGTGCCCCAGGGAAGCCAGCCAGTGAAGTCATGCCGGGAGATATGCAAGGGAGGATTCCATGTCGCCGATGGGGAGTTGTACAGCAGCCGCGGCGCTGTCAAAGAAGCGTCCGCGGCGGTGCTGTATAGAGAAAATGTTTGGCATGTTTAAAACAAGCAGTTTGACTGACTCGCCTGGCGTGTCAGTCAATCTGCCTCGGCGTGTCACAAGTGACACGCGTGTCATTGGTTAGCCATCACGGTGCTAGGCACATGCCTAGATTTCTTTTAGAATAAACACAGATCTGTATTACCTTAGTGATAACACAGTTAAATATTGTTAGGCAGCACAGTTAAAAAATTACATATAATGTATGATTTTGTATGACAACCAGTGCAGGCATAAGGATTGACAGTCTATCATGTGGGCAAAGGCATGTTTTTTCACATCTAATGTTGCCACACATGCTGCAATATCACATCCGGTATTGAGCTATATATTTTAGTACTATTGATATTAGACCCACCTCGTGCATCATTCTGCTGATTGAGCCTGACAATGTAATTTTGGTTATTAGGTTACAACTGTATATGATGTATCCAGAACAGACTTGAAAATGAGAGGAGACTCTCAATGTATTTCTTCCTGGAAAAATATGTTTTATATGAATAAATATTGGCAAAACCAATAGTTAGCAAACTGGAGCTTTTTAACTGTACTTACACAGCTCAGATGAAGTGATAAAATGACCCAGCCTGAGGCAGGCCTGATATTACGCTCCATTGCGGCCAGTGATAATAGAATGTCCTCTGGTAAAACAGTCATGCTGGTGGAGCTCTTTAGCTTGTTTGTCAATTATCAAATATTTCTATGTGAAAAGCTGTGAACTGTCAACCTGCGTGTTTCCACCTCACAGATTATGGTCAATGTGGATTCATCAATACATACTAGCATCAACAATAAATATTTGATAAAAGCATGTATTATTTTATAGTGCATGAAAATACACTTGTCGCCCTATTGGAGGTCCTGCCTTAAATTAGCCAATAAATTGGAGGTCATGACATATATTAGCCAACAGATTAAAGGTCATGCTATATTTCTAGCTGCCAGTTGACAGTCCCGCCATACACTATCCACCAGATTGAGATCTGCTTGGTATACTATTCATTAGACTAGATATGTTTTTATATCCCCAGAGTAGTTTATTTTTGTTGCCTTGGGCTACTGTTCATTTTGTTAATTGGATGTAATTATAACAAAAACTGGATATGTGTTATAACCCAAGGCAATGAAAATAAGCAAGACTGCCTGACAACATACAAATGTGGCCGAGAAGCACAGAAGGGAACTACAAAGCAAAAACATGTTATGCAAGAGTTGCAGGAGAACATGTGCAACCCAATAAATAAAATCCCTACCTATAATACATATTAATGGACTTTGCTCATTGACTTATTTGTTAATATCTGCATAACCAAATATACACTTTACCTCTTTGGCTGTGTTTTTTGTAACATTTTTACATTTCAGAATTTTCAATTGTTGGTTGCATCTCATTTGAAATATAGCAGAATGTTTCAATAATAAACGTTATTCATGCAGTTTGTAGTTAGCGAAATTTTATAAAATGTAAAATTAACATAACTAGTGCAAATGTTAAATATTTCTTTAAAACTGCTCTCCCACAAGGGAAAATAGATTTGTTGAATTGTTGTTGAATATATGCAGCCTGTCTATGATATGGTATCTGAGTGCAACAATAATTTAGGAATCTATTCACAAAAAAAGTATAGAAAGGAGAGCTGCTTTTATGTAAAGCATTCTGTCCCGTGAGGCAGGTGCACTTGTTAACAATATATAGTTCCCGGCTGTGAGATTAAGAAGAGTATTTAATCATCATAACATGTACAAAAGAAACAAAGACAGACATCAGGTTTCAAGAAAAGCTGTGCACACTAAAGTACAAAGTGACCTCTTATTTTTTTTTCAGGTATCCAAGCAGGCAAAAGAGTTCTTGGAGTATGTTTATGAAGAGCCATTGATTGACTTGCAGCAGGAAAACCCTCTGCTCTACCGGCATGTGGATGCATTGGCACAAGTTGTGCGCATGAGACAACAGCTAAAGTCGCTCCGAGCCTACCTTTTCAGCTGCCGGGCAGTGGTGGCTGAAGACCTACGTCGTAGGTGGGTGTTGACTCAAAAATGGGAATTGTCATTTTTCAAACACATTACTGTCTATGATAAATAAATGATGAAGGAGACTTTTAATCAGAGGTCATGTTTTTTCATCAATATATATTTGTTTGAGAAACAAAGACGCTTTTGCTTTTTTTTGGGTTGTTTGTTGTCCTTGCTTGTCATTTTGTCCTACATTTGTAATTTTACACATTGATTAAAAAAACTGGGATATTACTAGTTCCTTGGGAGTATGCTTTCATCTACAACAGTTATTGTTTTTCTTTTTTTTCATTCTTTCTTTTTTTTTCCTTTCTAATTACACGTTTAAACGTGGCTTTTTAGCCACTTCTGTCCCTAGACCCAGACCTGCTGCTTTATAAGTTAGTGACACATGGGCACTTTGAGCACCTGTGTATCTCCGCCCCCTACTGACATTTATAGAGTGTGTTTGTGCCCGTCTGCCCGGAAATAAGTGTTTAGACTACTTGCAATGTACAGGCAAATACAGAATTTATGTGTGGTATTCCAGGGGATGAAAATACAATGCTGCTCAAAAGTCAGTGTGTCACTAGCCTTATTCTTGCAGGTCCTGCTACAATTAATGTAAATCACCTTAAGCATAATGTGACACTAGTTACTTAATTACTGTCCAAGCAATAGTTTTGAGTAAGCCCTTGATTAGTACAGTTTGCATATTGTTAAATTCTTTCCTCCAAAGAGATCCAGGAGGGGGGCGTGGTGATGCCATTGTCCCGCCCTTGCTATTAAATGCTGATTTTCACCACATTGCATAGCATGCGTGTCATTAAGCCCCACCTCCTCAACAATTCGGGAGAACGCCAACTTTTCTGGGAGTCCAGGAGGACTCCCCGAAATTCGGGAGCCTCCCGGAAATTCCAGGTGAGTAGGCAAGTATGGTATAATGTAAGTATGTTTGATTACATAATTATATCTAGTGGTCGAAGTGGGATTGTATACCGTGGTATGCCATACTGCCAATTCTCCTACTGCCTTCATTGTAAAACTATCACTATCTATTCGCTTACAGTTTCCGTACCACCACTACTAAATTTCCACATCGACTACTGATGATACCTAAAATAGATATTATATCTAGGTGACATTCAGAATCAAATTGTAATAGAAAAACATACCTTTTTAAATTAACAATTTTTTTGAATAATTAGTCGCTGTTTTCTTTCAGGCCACTGTTACGGCTTGTAGTCACAGAATAAATGGCAAAATTATAGGAGTCAAAAACATTGTGTGTTCATTTTCAGCACTTCTACCTCTGCACATCTCTCCTAGCCAAGACTGGAACGCCAATATATCACACAGAAACTAAACACACAGCTATTTACATGCTTCACTACATGCCTATGTGTGGTCTGGGCTGCTGGGCTGCAGTGAGGGTTCAGTATGACAGCAAGACATTGTCATAGCAAGGATGTTATTTTTTCCTTGCGCTAGCAGTTTGCAGCAAGGTTTAAGTAACCTTCAAGGTACCAATGTTTAATAATGCCCATCCTATTTTTCGAGCAAAATCAAAATTAAATTATTTTGCTATTATTGATTAGTTACTCCTACTTATACTAAATGAAAGTAGTACTTTCAGAATAATAGTTATCCAATTTCCATTTTTTCTACATTAATAAGTTGCGTAACATATTTGATTCATGTATAGCTAGGATCTAGTACCTTGAAATGATAACATGCTCCTCCTTCCAGTCTTCATTTGCATGTGGTGTAAGCTGTCAATTTAGACATTTGATAGCATTGGGAAGTCACTGGCACTCACGTTTGACCATAATATACTAAACCTTACCAGTGAGTAAACCCTTCCAACATCACTGCTAACACTGCCTTTGCGTTCTTCCAGACAATGCAGAGTATATGTAGACAATTTTGCTATTGGGCTGCTGCGGTAGCATGTACTAATTTATAATGACATTTTCATAGTTTGCTGCTATTATCAAATTTAGCTGAATACAATTCTGCTTATATTCTGCCTTCTTTCTGGTTATGCCCTTCTCTATATTTCAAAAGCTTCTTGACACACCTTAACTCTATCTGACATCATATCATCATCATCAGTTATTTATACAGTGCCACTAGTTCCGCAGCGCTGTACACTTTAGTACTTTGCCTATTTATTTTAGTTATTATTATGAAAGCCTTATGTGTCTCACTTTATACATTCTCACAGAGAACTATACTATATTTTGGAACCTGATCAAAATTTCAGGTTCTGAATAGAATGAAAGCAAAGATCTCTGTTTTTGTTGTACTGTTTCCTCCATCTAAGATTCCCTAAAGCCTGCAAAAAGGGTGTATCCACTTTAAAAGAACAGGTGCTAGAGGTTATGCACATAAATCATATACTTAATATATATATAATATAATATATTTAAACAAAATGATAGTTAAGCAACATATGTAGTCTTGTATTTTTACTGTGAAGTAGGACAGAGCTTTTAAAGATCATGTTTTTCTCATGTTAATATGATGCTGGCCTCACAGGAGAAAATATGAATCGCTTCTTAAGGCTAAATTTAGTTTTGTCCCTCCTACAGAGTAATCTTTGTTTGCAGTCCACACTTCTTGTCTGTGTCTGAATGACTCTTAATACACAGCCAGTAAGCATGACCAATGGAAGTCCAGTGACAGTCTTATAAACAGACTAGAACCCTCTGTTAATATTGCTGTCGAGGAACTAAAAGGCAAACTGATTAATGATATTGGGATACGTCTGCCTTTACTATTGTTATTATTCTGCTCCCATCCTTATTAGGAGAATTATATGCTGCGTTAGATATATCATATTTTATATGAAAAAAATCCCAATATGTGTTCTTAATCTCCATTTGTTTGAGTATATTTAATTCAACAAATGCAAGAAGAATGTGCAGCTCTTGATGTATATAATTTGCAGATGCATTATGTCTGAAAATTTGATTTTATAAAGCATAAACCAATAATAAACACTATATAATCTGGCATATGAGTGAGGATGGCTTTGTGAAAAGGATGACATATAACGTAATTCAAGATAAAATAAAGCTCTGTTTGACATTAATGTGTATGAAAGACTATATGAAACAGCTGAATAATATACATGAAATAACTGACATGTTCTAACTAAATAATCCCACTCAGGTTTTCATTTTCACCCCTCTTCAGCAGGTTGAGAGAAAGCTACTTCTTTTAACTAAACAGGCAGGCAATGACTGAAAGCTTTGTAGACTTGCTCTGTATAAACTTGTGTGGGGTTAATGCTGAACAATGTCTTTTACCATCAAGGTTCATGATATAAAATATATAATTATTAGGGATGAGCGCACTCGGATTTATGAAATCCGAGCCCACCCGAACGTTGCCGATCCGAGTCGGATCCGAGACAGATCCGGGTATTGGCGCCAAATTCAAATCTGAAACTGAGGCTCTGACTCATAATCCCGTTGTCGGATCTCGCGATACTCGGATCCTATAAATTCCCCGCTAGTCGCCGCCATCTTCACTCGGGCATTGATCAGGGTAGAGGGAGGGTGTGTTAGGTGGTCCTCTGTCCTGGTAGATCTCGTGCTGTGCTGTTTAGTTCTGTGCTGTGCTGTTTAGTTCTGTGCTGTGCTGTTTAGTTCTGTGCTGTGCTGTGCTGTGCTGTGTTCTGCAGTATCAGTCCAGTGGTGCTGGGTGCTGTGCTCTGTCCTTCTGAGGTCAGTGGTGCTGCTGGGTCCTGTGCTGTGTCCTGTTCAGTCCAGTGGTGCTGTGTCCTGTGCTCTGTGCTTCTAAGGGCATAGTTATTTCCCCAATATTCCCCTGTGTTTAAAAAAATAAAAAAAAGTTATTTAAAAAAATACCAAAAACTAATTTAATTTTTTTTAATTACCACAAAATTTGCACAACCAATCCTGCAGTATAAGCCCATTGGTACTGCAATATTACCAAGTTCACACATTCAGCAGTAAAAGTCCAGTGGTACTGCAATATTACAAAGTTCACACATTCTGCAGTATCAGTCCAGTGGTGCTGTGTCCTGTGCTCTGTCCTGCTGAGTTCCGTAGTGCTGCTGGGTCCTGTGCCGTGTCCTGTTCAGTCCAGTGGTGCTGTGTCCTGTGCTCTGTGCTTCTAAGGGCATAGTTATTTCCCCATTATTCCCAAGTTTTTAAAAAATAAAAAAAAAGTAAAAAAAAATAAAAAATTAAAAATTAAAAAAAATATATATAATTATAACCAAATTTGCAAAACCAATCCAGCAGTATAAGTCCATTGGTACTGCAATATTACAAAGTTCACACATTCTGCAGTATCAGTCCATTGGTGCTGTGTCCTGTGCTCTGTCCTGCTGAGTTCCGTAGTGCTGCTGGGTCCTGTGCCGTGTCCTGTTCAGTCCAGTGGTGCTGTGTCCTGTGCTCTGTGCTTCTAAGGGCATAGTTATTTCCCCATTATTCCCAAGTTTTTAAAAAATAAAAAAAAAGTAAAAAAAAATAAAAAATAAAAAATTAAAAAAAAAATATATAATTATAACCAAATTTGCAAAACCAATCCAGCAGTATAAGTCCATTGGTACTGCAATATTACCAAGTTCACACATTCTGCAGTATCTTGTGCTACATATAATGGAGACCAAAAATTTGGAAGCCCCTGTACAAACTGGCTCTATTTTTTAACTGAGTTGTCCCCCCTCCAGTGTGTACTCGGAAAGAGTTTTTAGTGCAGCGGGGAACCTGGTCAGTGAGCGGCGAAGGAGGTTGCTTCCTCACAAGGTTGAAAAAATGATGTTTATAAAAATGAATAATCAATTCCTCGATGAAGTACAGCACTGCCCTCCAGACAGTACAGAGGGACTGTGGTTGTGGAGTCCAGCGGGGACGAATTGATAATGTGTGAGGAGGAGGAAGTACACACTGTAGGGGGAGAGGAATCAGAGGTTGAGGATAAGGACGACATCTTTCCTCAGTAGAGCCTGTTTAGTTTGTACAGGGAGAGATGAATTGTTTTATTGGTGTGGGGGCCCAAACAAACCAATCATTTCAGCCACAGTTGTTTGGTAGGCCCTGTCGCTGAAATGATTGGTTTGTTAAAGTGTGCATGTCCTATTTCAACAACATAAGGGTGGGTGGGAGGGCCCAAGGACAATTCCATCTTGCAACTTTTTTTTTTGGCATTATGTGACCATTCAACAGTCGTTTGCCATGTTCAAAAATTAAAAGAAAATGCCAACAAATTCAATAAATTAAATCAAAAGTTAAATGCCCTGTCATTATTTAAAACAAGAGGTTTTGACGTGCTAGAATTAGTGTAGTGTTATGATGTTATAAACACTACACTTGGAAATTGGAGGAGGTAATGTGGCCCCGGTATCAAATTGGGTACCGGGGCCACCCCACTACGCAGTCCAGATACTTGTTTGGTGGAATTCAGACCAGTTGAGGGTGTATTTATTTTATTGTGGCCCCGGTATCAAATTGGGTACCGGGGCCACCCCACTACGCAGTCCAGATACTTGTTTGGTGGAATTCAGACCAGTTGAGGGTGTATTTTTTTTATTGTGGCCCCGGTATCAAAATGGGTACCGGGGCCACCCCACTACGCAGTCCAGATACTTGTTTGGTGGAATTCAGACCAGTTGAGGGTTTTATTATTATATTGTGGGGACCACTCTATCTATACCACACTACAATTCTATACCACTCTATTTAATACTTTAATTCTATTTAATACTTTAATTCTATTTAATACTTTAATTCTATTACTAATTACCATAAAGAGGAACTGCCGCTTCTATTTAATACTTTAATTCTATTAGTAGTTACCATAAAGAGGAACAAAATAAACCAATTTTACCAAAAGTATAATATGACTTAGACTTACAAACACTACACTTGAAAGATGGTGCCTTTAAATGAAAAAGTCAGTCTTCATTGCACGACTATGTGCAACAGGGACAGTTTTTTGGTTTACAAAGTCAACCAATAACACTTCGACCCTGTCTGTCTTTAACATACTTGATGGGATCTCAATGACGAATTGTCTGTACCATGTTTGGAGGAGGTATTGTGGCCCCGGTATCAAATTGGGTACCGGGGCCACCCCACTACGCAGTCCAGATACTTGTTTGGTGGAATTCAGACCAGTTGAGGGTGTATTTATTTTATTGTGGCCCCGGTATCAAATTGGGTACCGGGGCCACCCCACTACGCAGTCCAGATACTTGTTTGGTGGAATTCTGACACGTGGAGGGTTTTTTAATTATATTGTGGCCTCGGTACCAAATTGTGTACCGGGGCCACCACACTACGCAGTCAAGATAGATAGATGCGTATCATAGATAAAGTACATTCAGTGGTGTGGGGCAAATTGAAAAATATTCAAAATGCACTGACATTATCAAAAACAAGAGGTTGTCACACGCTAAAACTCCAACATGTATATGATGGAGAGGATGGAGGAGCAGCCGTATGTGTAGTGTAATGCAGACCTGTTGAAGGTTTTTTATATATTTTATTGTGGTGCCCAGTGCCCACTCCTCTACGCAGTCCAGGTACATTTATTGGTGCGAATCATAAAAGTTCAGGGTTTTTAATATATTGTGGTGACCCACTCCTCTACGCAGTCCAGGTACATTTATTGGTGCGATTCATAAAAGTTCAGGGTTTTTAATATATTGTGGTGACCCACTCCTCTACGCAGTCCAGGTACATTTATTGGTGCGATTCATAAAAGTTCAGGGTTTTTAATATATATTGTGGTGACCCACTCCTCTACGCAGTCCAGGTACATTTATTGGTGCGAATCATACAAGTTGATGGTTTTCTTATTATATATATATTGTGGTGACCCACTCCTCTAGGCAGTCCAGGTACATTTATTGGTGCGAATCATAAAAGTTCAGGGTTTTTAATATATATTGTGGTGACCCACTCCTCTACGCAGTCCAGGTACATTTATTGGTGCGATTCATAAAAGTTCAGGGTTTTTAATATATTGTGGTGACCCACTCCTCTACGCAGTCCAGAAAGATACCTTGTTGCAACGTTTTGGACTAATAACTATATTGTGAGGTGTTCAGAATACACTGTAAATTAGTGGAAATGCTTGTTATTGAATGTTATTGAGGTTAATAATAGCGTAGGAGTGAAAATAAGCCCAAAAACTTGATTTTTAAACTTTTTATGTTTTTTTCAAAAAAAATCCGAATCCAAAACCTTAAATCCGAACCGAGACCTTTCGTCAAGTGTTTTGCGAGACAAATCCGAACCCCAAAAATAACGAAAATCCGGATCCAAAACACAAAACACGAGACCTCAAAAGTCGCCGGTGCACATCCCTAATAATTATACAATAATTGTATGTGGTCCCTAATTGATTAAGCAACAATGTAGTCTTAGTGTAAACATCAATATCATCTGCACTTACATATCTACCCATAATTCTGATTATCACATGACAGTCCCATTTTCTGATGGACCGAGAGGAGGGGTTTAGCTTAATGTGAAGTGTGCATGGGCTGGATGGATGAGACTGTGTCCTAATTTGCCTCCACTGTTCCTTTGTGGACTTACAGTTGTCAGTATTTGAGTATATTTCTAGGAACACTATTAGCTGCAGACATCACACACGGTGCTCTCTAGGCAGACACAGGGCATTACAGGAGTATGTTGATTATATGTTCCTATTGTATTTTAAAAACTCTCCTAAAAAAAATCTAAAGTGATACCTCATATGTAGAACATATACAAAATTTTGCATCCAGCACACAAAACAAAAACTAAATATAGTCCAGTCATAGCCATTCTGTTTAAGAAATATATAGCACAAGTTATATACAGTTGACAGCTATCTAGATTAATGAGGCTCAATAAATCTGTACCCTCTGTACCATTTGGATGGCATCAGCCTTGCTTATAAGTAGTCATGATTGTTCTGGCAAAGGTGTTATCTCCACCCTAGAATAGTTCTATTAACTGTTCCACTCAGGGCACAGTGTTGTAAACTTAGTAACAACTATTTTAGACATGTAATTGAACTGGGACTGATCGACTTCTCAAAAAGTCTGAAAGCCTCGATGTCTTCAGTAGCCATTACTCCTGAAACAATCCAGATGGCCTGGAATCCCTTAGTTAAAGATCCAGGAATCTATATAATGGAACAGTTATTTACAATATCTTCTTAGATAGATATATTGGGGGACACGTGCTGTAAACATTTTAAATCACTGGTTTCAACAAGTAAATTGTAAGTAAGACAGTTTATTAAGCTCAGCAGACAAGCATCCAAAACACAGCTCCCCTTGAGATAATGTGTTAAGGTTACTGTTTAAATGCTGTTATGGCTCCAGCTATAGAAGAAAACCTAATGCAGGCCATACCCATTTTCTATCTTAGCCTAGATGTTACCCAACATTGCAGACAATATAAGTCTTTAAGGGTTATTTACTAACATGTGCAAACATGACTAGTAACAAAGCCCATGGGCCGAAGAACACTGTCGCCAATGGTAGTCTTCACTAAGGTCCCCGGCGAGGCTTCCACATACAAAGCATGGGGAAGCCTATTTACCATGTACAGTGGCATTATAATATACAATGTACTTTTTTTTTAAAATTAAGTTATTCTTGATTTATTGTTTCACAATTTACAATTTTTTTTCTTAAATTTATTATTTTTACCTAAACATTATACATTTACAGATCCTGTATTAGACCAATACCATTTTTGTTTTATTCTATTTTGTATTTATTTATTTTGACCTTATTATTTTTGTATTTGGTTTTTATTCTTTTTTATTATATCTCTTTTTTTTTTTTTTCTAGGCTGTTCCTTTTCTAATTCTGTATAAAGATTTGGTGCCAAACTGTGGTATGCATTGTAGCACCTATTTTGCACTCTTTTCTCTGTGTTATTTAAATTGTGTTTACAAAAAGCAGCATTAAATCCACTACTGAGAGCGCTCTACTCTTATATCTATTTATTATTTTTAAATTGAATCTAGAACTATAAGCCCTACGCCTGCTCAGATTGACTCCAGTCTAGCCTTATGAGCAGTAAGAATTCTCTTACCACTGCCAGCCAGTACCGCCGGAAAGCTGAGCAACGCTCAGGTGCCCCATTGACATTTTCTTGTTAAATTGGGGGGTAGAAGATTTTCCATATCGCCTAATACTAACAAATATTTGTAATAATGTAACTTTCACTAGACCAGGGTTTCTTACTCTGTGGAATGGGCATCCCCGGGGAGCCTGAGACAGAATTAAAGGGTACTTCATCATGTGAGGTTTAGCCCAGAATAGCAGCTTACTGTACTGGTAAATAATTAAATATATATGGAAAAAAAAGACCAATTTAAACATTTTAAATATAATTAGGGGTATGGTAAATAGAAATGTACAAATGTACTCTATACTTACTTGGTAAATATTTATAAATATGAGAGATACTTAGCAGCCATTCTGTTCTGAGATCATAGAAGTCTGTGTGCAAATTGGTTTGTTGCAATGGTGGCAATTTGCAGCAGGGGTGGGGCCAAAATTACACAATTTGTGGCGCCACGCCCCCCTGCACTTGCCACTTGATCCGGGCAGGTAGATTATTAAAGTTGGCAAGTATGATTATGGCTATTCTCAGTGTGAGAATGAACATATTAATTAATGTGCTGACCCATAAAAGTAGGTGTGCATCGGATGTGTTGAGATCATTACGGTTTGGAAAGTGGGACTCCACATCACATGACTCCCACTTGAGTACTGAGATTCTCGTGTTTTCAACATTTTTTTTTTAATGATTTCACTTTTTCCTATCACCCACATAGTTTATATAGTCTTATTGATTACGTTTCCTCCTCTTGCCTGTTGTGTCAAGATATCATTACTACCTTTTAGGATATTATCTAACAATCAATATCTCTATTGATCATGAAATCCCACTTCCCAACTATTTAAATGTATATAAAATGGGTCATTACTGAACAATCCTGTCATAATAACTGAAGTTTGTGGATGGCTTTTTGCCTGACCCTGCCAAAGTTTGGTAGGCTCTCAATGCCTGTTTCATTCAAACTTTGTTCATTTAGCTTTTAACAGAAATAAATAATAATTTGTAACTGCATAAACTTACTGAGTCCCATATTCCCATCCAGGAGAGGCTTAAGAAGGTAACGCCAACTTCCCACGGTCTAACCCACCTTATGACAATGTGACAAGCTGAAAAAAGTACATCTTGGTCCTAAACCACATTGTATTGGAAAATGTTAAGATATTCATACTAAAATTTTCAGTTACATTAATTCTTTGCTAAGTTGTTTTTTTTTTCTTTTTGCAAACCCTTTTTACTTTTTTTATAAGAGATATAAATTTACACCATCCATACAATAATCGGGGTCTTCGTTCATGCAAATAAGATTTCAGTGGGACTCCATCCTTGTCTTTATCGCCTTTGCTTTCACTACTTATCATCTCTGTAAATAATCATATTAGTTATTCCAGACTTGTGACAAAAAAACTGAACCTCTAAATAAAGCATTGAGTTTGTATAGAAAGCTCAGCTCAGGGCACATAATTTGTTCACAAAATCAGATTATTCTTAGAAAAGTACAGCTTAATCAAATCAGCTGTACGCAGATGTAGCATGGCTTTAAACTGAGTAGGTAGTCTGTGTTCAAATGTTACCCCCTGTTAGAGTCTGGCAAGCCTGGCTCAACAATATTTTTACCGTAATATTGTGATATAGATCTTACATAGACATTGATTAATGCTTGAATAAGGCTAAGCCTATCCACTTATCTTTGTCAAAATTAAATAGAGCACAAAGAAATAGCGAAACTATGCCTAAGGCTTAAAGGGACATTTGACTAGAAAAATAATAATTTTTCTTACTGGGTAAACCAGTTGCTTTCATACATACTTCCAAAAGGTATTTCTCCCAAGCTTTTGGCATGTTTACAACTGTATGAAATGTTTTGCCCAGTGAGATTTGTGAGCTGTGCAAGGTTTCTTGTTTTGTAACTAGCCTTATAAATGCTCAATTTAAATATTGGAAAAAGTAGGGAAGTAAGAAAAGCAAGGTATACATATTGTTTTTCCTGTTGACATGCGGTTCTGTTTTGTATGTGTTTATGTTAAAGTCTGTAGTGTTTGTTGATTGTATAAGCACTGGTGTGACACGAATTCAGAAATTCCGTTAAATATTGTATGCTATTATAGGAAGCAATTAAACGCAGGTGCACATGCGGATGAAACTAGTATATTTGAGACAAACACAATGTATGATGGTGTTGGAAAAATTGGCACATTAAGTTCAGCCCTCTCAATTCAGAAAGTGAGTGTGGCACACTTAAGTGGACTCTGCATGCCTTGTTCATCTAGAGAATAGCACAGCATCATGCCATTCCGCTCAAACTTGCGTTATTTGTACAGTTCTGCCCTTACTTTGCTGTATGTTATATTTTATCTAGGCTATTCATACATTATCTATCAAATTTCATTGACCACATTTGTTGAATTTATAATGGTAGACCTGGATCTTCCCATTGGAGGTCAAACACTGACAAGAGAGTCTGCATGTCCCGTATTTCTGTTGATCCTCCAAATTTTTGGTTAACAAGGGCCAGAACCAGAAGAAAAGCAGTCTACAGGAGACAGAGCTGCATGTCAGCTGTCCTTCTTCAGTGAAATACTGTAGGCTTTTGGTTATTGGAATATTAGAGAACAAAAGACCATGCCCCTTCTTTAACCCATTCATGCTCTCAGTGGTGACCTGCTCGCACTACAGGTTGGAAGCAGGTATTTATTAGCTGTTAAATCTCCTGCAAGTTTTTAACCAGAATAAGATGCTGATTGCAAGTGAGATTGTCAATGATCCAAAACTAAAATTCCTGGAAAGTCTGGTAGGTTTGACAAACCTTAAGAGCGACCACATGAGGGGCTAAATAATAACAATGATAAAGAAAGGCTGCACAAATTGAGTTTGTTTAAATTATTAAAATGAGCATTAAGGTGACTACAAACAGTGGTATTGCCATGTTTAACAATGGCTGATAATGTTCCTATCACAATCAATCATTGTTGGGCATGTTGATAAATGTGGTTGGAAGATGACGACTTTAAGCCTGTGTGTTGATCATCTTCTAATCCGAACAGACACCCATTGACATTCTAGTCCAAACAGACACTCATTGGCATTCGAAGTGATCCAGCCTCATGTGTGGACAAACTAAATGTCGCTTGGCTATTGGGCCAAGCTCCAGGATCAGTACATACGTAGCTAGTTTAAGTCTGGAAAAATAAATATATTAACATGTTGAAAATCAATACAAAGACTTGCCAGAGAAATGTTTCATACACAGGACAGTTCAAATGACAAGATGAATATGGCTGGAGAAAAGGTGGATTCATAACCACCATAAAAACAGGTTCTTCACTGTAGGGTTAGCCAGGCTGTGGAATTCGTTGACAAGAGATGTGGTGATGGGAGATTCAATAACTGAAATTTAAATTTATTGATTCAATTCATTATAAGGAGTGGTATTAATAGATATAACTAGTTAATTAAACATTTGCTGAAAAATCCAGTAAATTATTCCTATTGCTATTTATTGATTAATTAATTAATTTGTTTTTCCTCCCGTTATGTAAATTGACAGCTTCTTGAGCAATTTGTTTGTATTAAGCTGGATCAATAATATTAGTATTTTTAAAAAAAAGTGGTTGAACTTGAAGGACTTAAATCTTTATTAACTATGTTTGATTCATATTTGATGATATATAGCCATTGTCTGGAATTTTCTTTATTAATAAGGGCCTTTAGTTTGTTGACTTGCCTCGGTCCTTCTGCAACTTTTTTTCACTGGAATTTTTCTAACTTCCTTCTGTGCTTTTCAGCCATATCTGAACAGTTACAGTTGTTTTACTCAAAGTCTCTGGATGCGACACAAATCTGTGTTGTATTCCAAGGCAACAAAACAACTCCTTAAAAAAAATGCAATTTGAATGGTAAAAAAGAAAGCTAGAATGGAAATACAATGGGCCTGATTCATTAAGGAAAGTAGAGCAAAAAATGGAGTAACTTTGTGCCTTGTCAAAACCATATTGCATTGGGGAGGCAAATTTAAAATGTGATGGCAGATTTATATTTGGGGTAGGGCATGTCCTTGATCAAGTTTAAAATTCAGTGTACAAATGAAGCCATCAAGTATTTATGTGCTACAGGAAAAGACAGCCAGTATTTATCTTATGTGCAAAATAATATCTAATTTGCACCCCTTTCATTGTAGCATGGTTTTGTCCAGGAGAAAACTTACTCAATTATTTGCCTTACTTTCCTTAATGAATCGGGCCCAATGTGTATGGTAGAAATTGCTGAAGGATATGAAAACGCTCACAAATCTATGTCATCAGAACATGGAAAGCCAACAAGAAGGACTAGAAATTATTTTAGGAAGTTCATGTTATATAAAAACAGCTATTGTGTACATAATTACAGAAAGGTTAATCAACTTTATTGGTTTTTTTTTTCAATTATGTTGAGGACAAATGAAATAACGTCTATACAAATATTTAACATAAACATAATAGCTATCACATGCTGGTACAGGATGGTTACATTCACTTGAGCTCATTGTATAGACGACATATACATTCTTTCCACTCAGCAACTGACCTAGAACTGGTGATCAGTAATGGTTCTGAATTTCGCTAACCTAGAATAACACTGATAAGGTTGTGGTAACCATGATATGTGACTAAGGCACCAGTCTGGTCTTCATCAACATAAATTTCTTGCTTTTTTCTTTTCAGAATTTTCCCCCGTGAATATCTTTTTCAGCAAATTCACCTTTACTCCCTTGCAGACCTGCAACAGGTATTTGTTATTCATACATTGTATTTGTTTAGATGAATTTCTGGTTAGTTTGGCTACTTCTTACCCTCACTCCACCCCTACTGTAAAAGTGGTTCTTGTGCACACAGCCTGGAATAAATTTGGCAAAAGCAAATGTTGTTTGCATGTCTGGAAACTATTGGCTCATGCTGCAACTTTCCCATCTACAATAAGGAGCCCTTCACCACCCCACCCTATTCAATCACTGACAGACCCAAAAGGTGGCCTGGATAATTTGTACCCTGCCCTTGTTGCCCCAAATCACAGCAGAACAGTATTCCACCCTAAAATAATTTTTTAACAAGTATCCCGTTTCTCCCCCCAATTAGCATAACTATCCCATGCCAGTGTTCCCCGCAGTTTGGGAAAACTATACTCAGCTGACACTCCAACACTAGTTCCTAATTCAAATGAAAACAGTTATGTATTCAGCAGTAAGTGTTTGTGTTAGATATACACATACACTACAAGGCCAATGGTATGTGGACACTCGTAAATCACATCTATATGTGCTTGTTGAACTTCTCATTAGAAAACCATGGTCATTAATATGGAGTTGGTCCCTCCTCCCCCTCCCTTTGCTGCTATAACAGCCTCCATTCTTTTGTGAAGATCACCACTATATTTTGGAATATGGCGGCGGGAATTGACATCCATACAGCCACAAGGACATTCGGGAGGTTGGGCAATAAAGCTTGGCTCGCAGTCAGTGTTCCAATTAATCCCAAAGGTGTTTGATGGGTTTGAGGTCAAGGGCTCTGTGCAGGCCAGTCTAGTTCTACCGCACCAAACTCTGGAAACCATTTTTTTGATTGACCATCTCTTTGTGCACAGGGACATCGTCATGCTGAAACAGGAAAAGGTCTTCCCCACTTTATATATATCAGGATCCAACCAGTAATGTGATTTTCATTGTGCATTATATCTAATATATTTATTTTGTAAAACCCAATAAAAATTTATTTCATAAAAAAAAAAGTTGGAAACACACAAGTCTCTAGAATGTCATTGTCTGCAGTAACATTAAGAGTTCCCTTCACTGGAACTAAGGGGACCAGACTAACCCCCAGACAATTATTCATCCACCAAACTATACAGTTGTTAGTATGCATTCTGATAGGAAGCATTCCTTCGGCATTTGTCAAACCCAGATTTGTCCGTCAGGCTGTCAGATAGTGAAACGTGATTTATCATTCCAGAGAACGTTCTTCCACTGCTCCACGGTTCAGTGGCAGCATTTTGCATTGTGCATGGTGATCTGAGGCTTGTGTGCAGCTGCTCGACCATTGAAACTCAGTCCATGAAGCTACAGACAAGCAGTTATTGTGCTAACATTGCTGCAGGAGGCAGTTTGGAGTTTGGTAGTGAGTGTTGCAACTGAAGACAGACAGTTTTGTGCGCTTCAACACTCAGGGGTCCCATTCTTTGAGCTTGTGTGGCTTAACGCTTCGCAGCTTTATTCCTAGACCTTTCAACTTCACAATAACAGCACTTACAGTTGACTGGGGCATAAATTTGAAAAACTGACTTATTGTAAATGTGGCATCCTATGACAGTGCCACATTGAAAGTCACTGAGCTTTTCACTGTGACCCATTATGTTGATAATGTTTGACTATGAAAATTGCATAGCTGTATGCTTGATTTTATGCGGTTGTTAGTAATGGATGTGGCTGAAATGGACACACACTTTTGACCATGTAGTGTGTGTGTGTGTGTGTGTGTGTGTGTGTGTGTGTGTGTGTCAGGGGCGGGCCTAGACTTTATTTTTAGGGGGGGGGGGCGATTTAGCATAGTCATGCCCCCTCCCATTCATGCTGATTGGCTGGTCCAGTTTGGCCCGCCACTTGGTCCCGATTGACCACGCCCCTTCCACAGTTTTGTTCGGCATTTTAGCTGCAATCTAAAGGTATGTTTGTGCTGCTGGGGAGGGCGATTGCCCCGATCGCCCCATACATACAGTGGTTTAAGTGGAAATTTAGAAGTGGTGGGTATGGAAATCTAGAAGTGACAGTATAGAAAATGTGAATGAAATTTGATAGATTTACAACGAAGGTAGAAAGAGATGTGGCAGTATGGCATACCACCCTATACCGGCCCACTTTGACCACTGGATGAGAGCGTTAGATAGATAGATATATTTATTTATTTATTTATTACGTATTTGACACTGACAATTACAAATATGGTTCATGTGTTTGATCAGAGCTTAGTTGCAAGAAAAGCATGCAGGAAAGTTTACAGACACAGGATTCATTAATATCTGCGTACACATGTCAAATATTCACACAGGTAGTATTGCCGTTGTTACATTTACTATATGAAATATAAGTTTTATTAAACTTTATTAAAAGTTGCCTGTTAAACCTCAACCCTGCATGCTCCTCCGAAAACCAGCCCAAAACAGTGTAATATGCAGCTGACAAAAACACCACAAAATCATCCATAGATTTTTTGTCACTCCCAAAGCCACAACCAATGCTTAAGTATTCAGGATTTATTTGTAGAGCAGTAAACATTTGAGATATAACAATAATAAAGAAATAAAGTGTTACATATGAAAATTACCTATTAGTCCATTTAAATGAGTACTCAAGTGGCCAGTCTGCTATGCTACATAGTGCTATTGTAAAATGAAATAATCATAGTAATCCCTTTATCGAGAGTCACAGATGACAGCATTTTTTAAACAAACTCAGTAGATTTAAATGTGTATTGGTCATAAACAATGTCATGCAGTATATAATCCTGTATCTTTCCAGTGAAGAGGCCTTTCTAGCTGTTTTTCTTTTCCCTGTTTGGACGGTATACAATTCACAATCATCTCGTACTGGAAATTAAAATTAATTACATAATCTGCTGTAGGGGATGATTTAAATTGGATTTAGCTTCCATGAACGACGGCCTGCCGGAAATTTTTTATATGTGACTCTGAGCATGGCATTAGCCTTTCATGCCCTTGCCAAGTCAAATAAATAGAAGCCACTCTCTTTTGGATGGGCAACCAGCTGTTAGGCTTGATGTAATACAGCATATATAATAATCTTCATTGCGTACAAATAATAGTTGCAAAAACAATAATTTTTAAAATATGGCAACAAAATCATATAATGTATGCACAATTATGCTTCAGAGATGAATTCACATTCAGCCAATCAGCAGAGGCTAACTAGTGCAAACCACCATCATCATCTTCAGCGTTTATGGCACCAGCGCCCAGTACCCACAGTTGATACCGCTTTAACAGACCTATATTCCTTCATGTTCGGGTCTGCATCTGTTTGCAATTATGCAAATAATTCCTTACTGTACTATCCTTTCTGCATTTCCAATGTCAAACAAGCGCAAGTGTATATGCACATATGTGTGCGGCTTGTTTTGTAGGCATGCACAGCACAAATTTGTGGATTTTCCGTTATGCAAACAGGTGTACATCCAACCCAGCATCAGACTCTAAGTTTCCCTGGAGTTTATTAGGAGCTGTTCTGTAATAGGATAATCCACAAAACTGCTTTGAACTGATGGCATTGTGCAGTAGAAAACTCATACAATAGAATTGCAGATGTGGATACTCTGTGTAGCACAGTTGCTATTTAACCAGTGAAGCTGTTTATTAACAGGTGATGCTGTTTCGTTGGTCTCGTACACCACTCACAGATTGGAAGCTCCCAGCAGGGCTCTAGTTTCCCAGCGAGACGGCTTGGCCCATGCAAAAATGGGACCACAGCACTGTGTTCACACACGCTACATCAGAGACATGACCCAAGTTCAGAGAGGAGGCCAAGCCAAAGATGCTTTGGCAGTCTACCCTACCAATCCCCCATTTCCACCTCCCATTCCTTATTCCCCATTGTTCATAGCTCTTAGCAGGCATGATAACTAATTAGACGCTTTCAGATTTAACAAGCAGAAAGACAAAGCTTGACAGCTCCTATATACTGCCCCGCTAGTGATGATTGTATTACACTCACTAAGCCATTTGTAGCTTTACAATCCTCTGAGGGTAATGGGCTGTGAGGCAGGATTGAAGCTAGTATTAAAACAGCACTAAACCACTGTTAACTGCTTGATCCTTGGCAATGTGGCCAAATTAATGAGTTGGACAGAAGGAGATTACATTGTTGTTAAATACATATTAACTGCTATAATTTATATAACATAATTATTATAGTTCGTTTTTATAATATCAAAATCCCTTGTGCAGTGTAATTACATAATATTTCTTTGCTAATAAATGATGATGATGATGATGCTGGCTTGTGGCTTACTCTGTAGCCTGTGACCGCGCTTGGTATGAAAAATCTTCTGAATGGCACATGATAGGCCTGTGAGAACACTGCTGTCATCATTTATAAAGCAAGATTATCTGTTTCCTGTGTGATTACACTCCAGGATAGCTCAGATAACATTTAATTATTGAAAGTAAAGTAAATATAAAAAATGGAAGAGCTTGAACTATGAGGGGAATGACAATGTCTATAACGTTTTACTTATGTGCCACTTATAACTCTTAATTGAGATGTATTGCTTCTTATAAGGTGGTAGAGGGAACATGGAAGCTCACCGCTCAGTTCAAAGAACAAAGTAGTGCTGCTACATCTTGATGGCCTTTAAATTAAATTAGTCTGTTAATTGGGACCTGCAGAAATGTTCCTCCCATCACCTTACACCATAATTACCTACTTTCTCTAATCTGTTTCCGGGAGATGGGCGTGACTGGAGGGCGGGAGGAGGCGGGGCAAATCGTGTCATATGCTCTAAGAATCATTTTGCGGTTTAAACAGGCATTACTTACTTACACTGATTTACTGCGAATCGCATCATTTAGTGGTGGCTGCTGCGGGATGCGGGAGATTTGCCAGCTCTCCCTGGAGTCCGGGAGACTGACCCAAAATTCGGGAGTCTCCCGGACATTCCGGGAGAGTTGGCAAGTATGCCTTACATTCTGCCGTGTCACAAGCTTTTGTTCCTGTTGGCACCAACTTACTTAAACTGAGAGAAGTTGTTTCACTCTGCATCTCCATATTACTGCACTGTACAGCATTGCAGATTGTATTAAGCTTTGATAAATACTGTAGACGTAAAATAACATAGAGAACAAAGGAACATGAAATTAGACATTACTACTCTACCCGTTATTAAAAAGATTACCTGTTTTTAAAAAAAAAAACTGAAATATTTCACAAACATGACCAGCTTTGGTCAGTTGTATAATCTCTTATGATATAGTGAGTTTATACCACGTGTTTTAATGCAGCTGCATAAGGTTTCCATCAAGCGTATGAAGTCAGTATTACGCGAATTGGCATTGTATTCTTCATAGTTATCAAGATATTTCTATTTTGAGGCCATCTCTATAATCACATGTTGTATAATCACATTTTGCTGTTTAAACAGGCATTTTTTTTTTACTTGGTAGTGTTAGTGCTACTTTAACTGTAGAATTCCAGTCAAGTTACTCTTAAACCACAGAAATACAGTAATGAAAAATTAGGCTTGTCTTCTTGTGAGTCCAGAAGAAATATTGGCATTAAAGCATGTTTTCTAACTCTGCCTGCAAAATGCACTAGAAACTCTAAACCGCATTGTTTATTGCTCTCATTGGCTCTATATCCCACATTTTAGAATTCTCTGCACTTTCCACACTTTTGGGTGTACCATAAACTTCCATGCTTGTAAATTATAGCTTACTCTCAGCTTGGCATTGTTAATGGTGTATTTTTAGGGAGTTCTGGCTTAATCATCTATTTCCAGCAGTTAAGGTAATTATAGTGACGTTTTGTCCTAGATTGGAATCATGATGTTTGTTTCTTGTGTAACAAAGTCTTCAAACTCTTTATAGTTTCTTATACAATTACGAGTATGGAATTATTTATTGTGAGCCTGTTAATAATAATGATCATTATCAGCATCAAAATATATGGTATAATGCACCACCTACTGGGAAATGTAAGGATATTAGAAGTTGCCAAGGAATTCCATGGACATATGAAAGCACCAGACCAGAGTGCTTTAATACAGACCACAAAACTCTTCTGTGACTTTTAGTATTTCTAATAATACATACATTATTACCTGTGATATATGCATAGTAAGCAGTTTTTGAGAAAGAAATTAAACATTTTAGTATTTTTATTGCCATTATATTTAATTGTGTTTTGGTATATTTATTTATTTGTTTAATTATGCACGATACCTGTCTTTCTCCACACTGCCCATAACAGGTTTTTTTTCCTCACTGTATTTGTGAGAATATCTGGTTAATGTTTAATTCTTTTGCCACACCCACTGACTGGTTTGCACAGAGGCAGCCTTAGGTACCAGCTTGGCACATCCGATATCTCTATGGGTACAAAAATCAGCTAGCCAGTAACTGGTTAAAGCAAATTAATGTTATTGTTATTGTAGCAATTACAAGACTTTACATGAATAAGTAAGGAAGGAGGTTCACCATATCAGCCCTATCTTGACTTGGCTATAATCACAGCTCCCAGAGCACTGATCCTGCTGATGAATGCAATCCTATTAACTCCTCTCCCAGCAAGATAAGGAGCAAGTCTGATGAACCCACTCCTAAGCACTACATGAGCTACACCAAGAAGGGGCATTTTTCTCCATATAACCTCCAGAAATGCACAGTACAAAAAAAAACATGGAATTTAGAGTTTTGCGTAAGTTGCATTTGTGGCCTTAAAACTGGTCTGGTTAGAGCTTTATTGTTTGTCCACCCACATAAGATGTAACCGGGTCAAACCTTGAGTACTCAATGCACTTGGTAAGGGATGGCTATGCTGGGCTTTTGAATTAATTTATTTTGTTATGCATCCGGGTCATCAGGATTCAAAGTACAGAGATGTCTCCCTGTTTCTGAGTGTGCATCATGAAAGTTACTAATAATCTGTCTAAGATTCATTACTGACATAGCGCCTATGCGGATATACCCCGAATTTGCTGACTTACAACGACGATATGGCATTCCCCATGACCGTTTCTACCAATACCTTCAGTTAAGACACTTATATCAATCGATCCCAACGCTTAAGCTTATATACCAACTTACACCTTTACAAACTTTTTGCAGAGGTAAATCCCTTCCTACTGGTTTAATCTCTATGTGCTGAAGTGGGAAGAAGACCTTGGCGTTGAACTGGAGGTAGAGGAATGGGCTAAGATCAGGTCACGAGTCGCTAAGAGCTCTATCTGTGTCCGTACCAAAGAGAACTCGTATAAGCTCTAATATAGATGGTATTTGGTTCCAACCCACTTGAAATTATTATTATTATTATTAATATTTATTTATAAGGCGCCACAAGGCATCCGCAGCGCCGTACAGAGACAAACAAAATCACAATACAATGGGAGACAGCACAGTACAGTAAACACAGCAACTCAGTACGCTCAATGCACAGCTAGAGAGGGCAGGGAAGGGAGAGGGAGGATCCGCAAACGACGGGGCCCAAGAAGGAGGGCGCGGAAGACAGGGAGACCCCCAGGGGGGAGGAGGGAGCAAGAGTGGACGTGGGGTGGAGGACCCTCGAGGAGGAGGGCTAAGTAGCTGGAGAGCAGAGTAAGAAGTGGTGGAAACAGGAGGAGAGATGGCCCTGCTCAGAGGAGCGTACAATCTAAGGGGATTAACTTTGTTTTTTACGTGATATATGAAAGCCATATATCCTGATTCCTCTAGTCAATGCTGAAGACTATGTGGACAGGAAGGTTCATTCCAACATATTTGGTGGTCCTGTCCTAAACTTGTGGAATTCTGGCGGAAAATTCACAATTTAATCGATAGAGCCACCTCAGTAAAACTCCCCCCCTGCCCCTCATACTCACTATTACATAGGCCTATACCGGACGTTAACAAATATACAAGGGTGCTTATGGGCCCATATACTCAATGCAGCTAAATGCGCAATAGCAGCAAATTGGAAACATCCGGAATCCCCTTCACTGCCTGAAATTATCAATAGAGTATGGCAGACCTATAGCTGTGAACACATTACAAGCATTCTCAATGACCGTCCCAATAAATTTTGTGCGATTTGGGATCCTTGGCTCGCCTCCTATGGTGCAGAACAGCCAAGGCCTGATTAGATTGGAGACCGATGTATATAGTATCAGAAGACGTTCAATATATGGTTTGTACCTGTAAATACATTTAGATGCCAAGCCAGGTGCCCCTTCTCCTTCCCCCTCTCACCACACTAACATTTTTTCCTTTCTCTTTTCCTTCCCTCACCCTGTCCCCTGCTCTCTCTCTTTTCTTTTTATTTCTCTGTTCTTTTATTGACAAAGTTCATATTGTTTTTCTCATTTGCAATGTATCTGTTGTTTGATCAATGTAACTTAACCTTTACACTGTTTAAAAATTGAAAAATCTCCCTAATAAAAATGTGATCACAAAATAGTATACATTTTTCCTTAAGTAATACATGTCTTGTATAAGTAAAAAATAAAATATGCAACCATTGATTTTCCAAAGCAAAAAACACAGTAAAATAAAATACATGAATTAGACACATATTTCATATGAACAAACAGCAGATAGTGACTAATATTCAATCTGTAATTCAATATTCAACAATATATTATATTAATATTATATATATAGATATATGCAGATATAATAATTTAAATACTATAAAGAATAAAAAAAATGCTAAAAATATGTAAAAGTAAAATGGATCTTCAAATTAAATCTAATAACACAAACAGGCCTTAATATCAATTTAGAGCTTAATTTGTATAATAATCATACTAAGAATTTTAGTCAATAAAGGCCCTGACTAAAAGATTAGTCAACCCACAAGATGTCTCCAAAACAACACATTACCTCTCTGATTACATTTTTAGTGAGACTCACTGTTTCTTATTCTAACACTAGTTAACAACAAACAGCTGATTGACAATTAACTAATTTCAGCCAATTAGTTTACTAATTAAATTTACTTCACTGTTGTAACCCCTTGAGGAAGTCGGTCATCGAATGAAACAAGGTGGACCATACATTAATAACACTTAGTAACTGAGGCAGAGAGAGACGTTTTTTGACTTAGCAGATCCCTCTACTTCTTTCCAGAAATGGCACCACTACTAGTGAGTGGAACTTCTGGAGAGCATACAGGCATCTACGCAGCCCTCCTTGCAGATCATCAACATTTATTTATATAGCGCCACTAATTCCGCAGCGCTGTACAGAGAAAATATTTGTCATTCACATCAGTCCCTGGCCCATTGGAGCTTACAGTTAAAATTCCCTAACACACACACTGGTGTTAATGTTGTCAGCAGCCAATTAACCTATCAGTATGTCTTTGGAGTGTGGGACGAAACCAGAACACCTGGAGAAAACTCACACGGGTAGAATATAAAGACTCCACACAGATAAGGCCATGGTCGTGAATCAAACTTATGACCCCAGTGCAGTGAGGCAAAAGTGCTAATCCCTTAATCACTGTGCTACAGATTTAAAGTTGCTGTAAATAGGCAACAGAGGAGCACAATGTTTGTATATTGTAATACTTGGATATAAGTTGGAATATTTTAGCCTCCACTTTAATCAAATGTTGCCCTCAATCACCATCACCAATGTGTATTATTTGCACTCTGAATCATAACCACTCTTTAATTTTACGCAAATTACTCTTATCACTTCTTTTTCTCTTTTATCATTGATCATTTTTCTCACTTATTCTGTTTATTTTTGTTTTGTTTTGTCTTTATATGATTATGTTTATATATCACTACCATTAATATCTTGTTGAATATTATATTTCTTTAGTCAATAACTGACTGCTATTTGTATGAAATATGTAAGTACCAGTATTTTGTTGCATTTAAAATAAAAATCTGGATATCCTTTAAGTATTTTGCTCAGCAGTGTTTTATTCTCTTCTCTTTGTTCTACATCTTATATCGGAACGCTGGTCCTCTTCAATTGTGAAATTACGCTGCAAAAAAATAAATTGCATATCCACCTTGCGCCCTGATGTCTTTGAAAGAGCAATTGTGAAGTTTGTGTTTTGCACGAAACACATTGATTGGCTTAGCACATAAAAGGCAAAAAATCGCTTTGTGGTTGTGTCCCTTTAATTCCTTTTAATGTCCCATATTGATTTGTTTTTATAACAAATCTCTAAAGTGCTGCTAGGGTTAAGTTGTTGCTATATGCTGTTACCCAACCAAGGCAATGCAGCTGTGTAGATAGACTTTGATACATCTTGTGACGCTCCCACTTATGTTGGTCTCCCACTATTGTGAACCTTGGGAACCACAGTGAAGCTGGCACCTGAATGAGATACAAAAGATGAAAGAAAACTGCATTATTAGCATGTGTCTATACAGTCTATTGATCTCCCCCTCTGATGTAAATGTTTTTCAGAGCAATTAATAGATGTTTACATGAATGGGAAACATTTTCCACACATCGTCACAGTGAATAACTGGTTATCCTGTTCCTTAGATGTGTGTGGAGTGCAGTTTGACACAAGACTGGAACTTGTACTTGAGCACTTCACCTAATGTATGTGTGTTTTACTCAAGTTAACAATAAAATACTTATATTGATGCAACAATGTATATAATCGTCAGAGGCTATGAAATTGCTGAAAATAATAATATATTTTTACATGTTCCGATTATCATTAGTTCATTGTTATACTTTTTTCACAGCTATGAATAATAGTCTGAATAAACATATTATCTTAGCTCTCATTTTGTAATTTATATACTGTCAGTATATATCAGTAACACAGATTATTAGATTTTATGGTGATGGAAATATATGGACTTAAACAGTATTAGAATTATTTTTCAGTGACTGCAAAGGTACGAATGAGTTGTCATCATCTTTAATTGTGTCTACTTGATCCAAGTTGGTGAAAATTGAAGGGATCTGTGCAATTAGTATTGTACGGCATACTAATATCTCCACCTTCTTCCCCATTTGCCCACCCCCTCTCCTAGGGTTGTTTTTACATTTTGTGCTTCACTAGGAATAAAATTCTATTAACACCTCCTTATTTATCTAAGGTGTACCCCGTTACCCAAGTAATATGTAGGTCATTGCAAATAAATACATTCTAAATTAGACATTTTACAGCTCACATGCTGCCCTGTCTGCCACATGATCTTCTTGCCTGTCCTGCATTGTTTTGACTGGCTTAATGAGTTGCTTGTAAAGACCAACCAACAGAGAAAAGTCTACACAAGCCTCTGCCAGCAATTAATTTTATGGTAGACACTGCCCTACACTCTCATTTTTATTGAAAAGGAGACACAGAATTAAAGAATAATTTCAGTTTTGTACAACATAAAAATGTCTTTCCAATTACCCCCTGTTCTACAAATTAAGGTGATTAAGCGCTGAAAGACAGTAGGTATGAACATGACTTGTATACAATGATGTTCTTAAAACCAAATGAATTTACTCTATAAAGCTCACTGTAATCAACAATTTGCAAACCAAAATGATCAAATTGTCAAATATAACTAACATAAATAACAAAAAATGCAATGCACCAAAAAAACAAGGCAAAACAATATATAATAATAATATAAGGTCCCCCAAATATCACAGTTGGTATAAATTGGTATTGTCCCGGATTGTGGAAACAAAAGGTCCAACCATGAGTAAATATCCTAGTTCACTACATCGTTCTGAACTATTGGAGGACCAAGGGATATCTAGTGCACCTTGTTAACAAACTCCTGTTCTTTTTATGTGCTTAGCCAATATTTGACTCCCTCCACTTTTTTTAGTTAGAGTTTGACTCGCCCTCACCCGACAACCTACCCAAAATACTTGGCTTCTCTCATGGCTATGGCACATTTTTCTGGATTAGCTGTTAGTCTTGCAGACCTTAATAAAGTTAAGACCGCCTCGACTTAGGCCAGATGTGATTTCCAGTCAGGGGTATAAATCACTTTATCATCTAAATAAGAGGCTGCATAAGCTGTATGTGGTTATAGCAACTTTTTCATAGCCTTTTGGAAGGTGGCAGGTGCCCCATGCAACCAAAAGGGTAGAAATTTATATATGAAAAGGCAATCGGTGGTGGAAAATGTGGTCTTTGGCTTGCTGAGGAGGTAATGGGAAGTTGCCAATACCCCTTAGTTAAATCAAGAATTATTAGATGGTTATTGCCAGCTACTAGTTTGTCTTCATGTGGCATCAGGTAGGCATCAAACTGGGATACGCTCTTTAGCCACCTAAAGTAATTGCAGAACCTAATACTCCCATTGGGCTTCGGAACTAGGAAAATAGGGTTGTTGCACTCACTAGTGGATTCCTCATTTACGTCCAGCTGGACCATCTTCTCAATTTCCTTTCTTACATCAGCCCGTTTGGTTTCAGGGATGTGTTACGGCTTCTGCTTTACAATAACTCTTGGCGGAGTGACAATGTCGTGCTCAAGTAAGGTAGTTCATCCAGGAAAGGGAGAGAAGACTTCCCTGTTCCAGTGTATCATTTCCTCAGTGTGTTGTTTCTGCCTAATAGATAAAGCTGGCTCTACAGGCACTTCAGCTACACGGGGGTGTAAAGAATCATCATACCTAACAACTGGCACATGTCCTTCATCAGCTTGGTAATGAATGGGGTGCTCTGGTCTGTGAGAATTTCCTTGGGTATTCTCAAGCATGTGAACATCAATTCAAGTTATTCTGCTATGGTGCTGGACTTTATGTTCTGTAGGGGAACTGCCTCTGGATATCGGGTTGCAAAATCAAGCACCACTAGTATATGCTGGTGCCCACGAGCGGATTCCTCCAGAAGCCCCACAAGGTCCATGGCTGTCCATTCAAATGGAACTTGTAATATTGGTATCGGGATGAGAGGTGCCCTGTAGATGTGTTTGTGACTGGTGCTCTGACAAATTGGTCAGGAGAGGCAACATCATTTCACTGCCACCGGGCCAGTAAAACCTGAGCAGAACTCGTTTCTGTGTTTTATCAGCCCCCAGGTATCTCCCACAGACATATAAATGTGATGCTTTTAACACTAGCAGTACATGGATCTGAGGAACCATTAACTGTTCTACCTTTACCCTCTGTACAATCGCAACCCTATACAGAAATATATTTTTAACAACAAAATAGGGTATGCCCTCTGTAGCCTGGGCAGCTTTCGCTACTCCATTCACTTCAGTAACACTTTTAAAAGCATGTTCTAAAGTTGCATTGTTCAGTTGGTCACAAGCAGAGGAAACAAAATTTGTTTTGCGGACCAGTCCTTATTCTCTCTGAAAGGCGGGATGGGTTTATCCATGTCATCACCAGCCAATGCTACTTTAGACTTTCCCTGCTTCCCTGCATGTGAATACTTTTGTGGGACTCCTGCTGTAACCCCTGGTATAGCACTCCGGTGTGGTCATCCCTAACAATCAAGGTCCAGATGTCTGTTTTTTGGCAGGTCCGTTAAGACCAGGTGTCCAACCATTATATCAGTTTGCCAGCATGTCTGGCCGGACTTGCTCACCGAGGACCTCTTTAAACAATGGGAAGTCTTGCCCCAGAATGAGTGGATACGGGAGTTTTTGGTGCTATAGTAGCCTCCACCGTAACTGTTTGTTTTTTAAGTGTGACTTGCAGAAGTGTTCTCTCATATTCCTCCGTTGTTCCATGTATGCACAGGTCCTTCACCTTGGGCAACCGAATAGTTCTTGTTTCGGGCAGGCCGAGCTGGAAGAAATGAAAGCTCACTCCCCAAGTCAACCAAAGCTAAAATGAGATTTTGGTTGATAAACATAGTCACTCGGAGCAAACAAGGACTTCCTGATGTGGGACTTATGGAATAACAGCTTGGATAAGCAGGCCCAACTTGTGCAAAAGGACAGTCCATGGCTTCCTGTAGTTTTAGACACTCGGCCCTGAAGTGACCTGGTTCACCACATTCAAAGCACTTTGGATTAGACATCTTTGTAATCAGCCCTCTGTCCATAGCAGTTTTACCATTGGGCCCTATAGCAAGGATTGACAAACCTGGCTTTTGACGTGGCATCGACTTTGGCACAATTGCTGTAAAGCGCAAAATTTCCCTATCACTGTGATAAGCTCCTTGCAGACCATGGTCCAGCCCCCAGATGCAATGAACTATCACCAAAACTTCAATAATCTGAGTAGGTTGATACTCCTCTGGCTGCACGCCCGAAACCCCAATGCAAGTCAATATCTCAGAGTTTAAGGGCGGATAATCAGATGCCAGTCCTCATCCAGATTCATATAAACTCGCTGGGCTTCGTCAGTTAGATATGGTACCTAGACAAGACCTCAGCCCAGTCTTCAGAAGGCCAATTTGTTCTTTTTGCAACTCTCTCAAAGAACACCAGAGCCGGACCAGGTGGTGCATTTCTGTCACGTCTGACCTGGACTAACTCTTCCCTTAATAGCCTGGTGTTTTCCTCCGTCCATATTCACGGGGGCTCAAGAATCTTCCTCCATGTTAATGTCTATGCAGGTTTGGTAGAGGAAACTTGCTTCCCTGAGTATCTGCACTTCAGACACCACTTGTGGCATGAGCACACTTCTCTTGATGCAGACATCAACAACTTCTTGTTTGTTTGCTTTATTGTTAAAATGGCAAAGTAGTAGACACCATATAAGTTCCAAACACTTTCTGATGAACCTAACGCTAAATTAACAGAGACCAGCTCTCTCGACACCGGCCAACTTTATTCAGCATCAGCCACTCTGAACATTGAAAACAGGCAGGTTTTTATACTTGATACTCCTCCCACAGCCTTAGCTTTATGGGCAGGTGACACCCCCACCTTCCCTTTAAAAAGAAGTTCTCATCGTCTGCTCTGCTTTGATTGCTCTGTCTGCAGACACCCCCTGTCAGCCTGCTGCATTTGTTGGAACAAGGCACTTTCAAACCATGTAAGTTAAATCAGACCCTATACTATAATTTCACACACATATGTCCTCCATCTGCTTATCTTTAAACTAAGTGCACTGCAGCACAGATGTGTAGCATTGCTTGCATCCTTTCCTACACACACACACACACACAGGGGGACATAAGTATTGAACACGTCAACCTTTTCCTCGGTAAATATATACATATTTAATGTGGCTATTGTAATGAAATTTACACCAAATGTCAGCAGCAACCCTTGCAATCCACACATTCAAAGTAATCAAACCATAGATGTCCATAAATTAACTTTTGTGTAATAATGTGAAATGACAGCTTCCTGAAATATATTTAATATTTTGTACAAAATTAGTCTTCAAATCTTGAAGGTTCCATGGGCTTCTTCTATGAACTCTGTTCTTTAGTTCTTTCCATAGATTTTCAATTGGGTTTAAGTCAGATGATTGGCTGGGCCATTCTAGCAGCTTTCTTTTCTTTCTCTGAAACCAATTGAGAGTGTCTTTGGCTGTGTGTTCGGGATCATTGTCTTGCTAAAATGTCCACCCTCCTTTCATCAGCATCCTGGTATATGGCAGCAGAATTTTATCAAGAATGTCTCAGTACATTTTTCCATTCATCCTTCATTTAATCATATGCAGTATGCCTGTACAGTGAGCAGAAAAACAGCCCCACACCATGATGTTCCCACCTCCAAACTTCACTGTTGGTATCTGGTTTTTGAGGGGATGTACAGTACTATTTCTCCTCCAAGGATGCCATAAACATGGTGTGCATTATGGCATCCGAAGAGTTCAATTTTGCTTTCATCTCAGCACACTATATTCTCCTAGTATTTCATGGGCTTGTCCAAATGTTGTGCAGCAAACTTTTTTTTTTTTTAAACTCTTTATTTATGCAAAAAAAGAAAAAACAGGAGTTCCATATAGCAGATAATAACAGGGAAGAAAAAACATTTGAACATAAGGGCCAGAACATGACAATTGAGAAACGGGAAGAAAGTCAGGCAAATTACGTATTGTTAAACAAATTCCTAAACATAAAAGGAAGCAGTAAATTAACCCATAGAGAGGAAATAGGCTGGCCCAATCAAAGATTATGGAAGACTCAGCTGCTTTGGAACTCTAAATCGGTGCTGCTTTAATTTTTTTATTTTTTAGAGGAAGAAGTAAGGGAGAAAAAGAGGGGAAAGGGGGGGAGGGGGGTGGTGGTGGGGGGGGGGGGGAAGTACCTGGTAAGAGCTTCTGAAGAAACAGCCTTTTAAGTAGCGGGCATATTTGCTTGATGAAAAGAGTACCAGAAATTCCAAACCTTTTTGAAATTTATAATTTTGTCGTGGAGAAGACTGGTGATGTATTCCATGGAGGCCATGTACCACACACAAGAGATTACACTTTGGAGGCTGGGTGGATGAGGGGACTTCCATTCCTTCGCTATCTGTAGGCGAGTAGCTGCACAAATGTGTTGTGTGCAGCAAACTTTAAACGAGCTTCAACATGTTTTTTCTTTAGCAAAGAAGTCTTGCGTGGTGAACGTGCATACAGGTCATGGCGGCTGAGTGCACTACTTATTGTTTTCTTTGAAACAATTGTACCTGCTAATTCCAGGTCTCTGAAGCTCTCCACAAGTGGTCCTTGGCTCTTGGACAACTCTTCTGATAATTTTTTTCACTCCTCTGTCAGAAATCTTGCAAGGTGTGTGGCCAGTTTATGGTGAAATGATGTTCTTTCCACTTCCGGATTATGGCCCCAACAGTGCTCACTGGAACATTCAGCAGTTTAGAGATGCTTCTGTAACCGATGCCATCAGTATGTTTTGCAACCATAAGGTAGCGAAGGTCTTGAGAGAGCTCTTTGCTTTTACCCATCATGAGATGTTTCTTGTGTGACACCATCGTAAAGAGACACTTTTTTATAGACCATTAGTTGTGGCTGAACCAGCTGGCAGGATTGCTTTCTAATTACTGATAGATTTCAGCTGGTGTGTTGGCTTTCCATGCCTTTTTGCACCTCCCTTTCTGCATGTGTTCAATACTTTTTCCCTGTGTCATTTCACATTATTACACAAAACTTAAATTATGGACATGTCTGGGTTGATTTCTCTGCATGTGAGGATTGCAAGGGTTGTTGCTGACATTTGTTGTAAATTTCATTACAATAGCCACATTAAATATATATTTACAGAGAAAAATGTTCATGTGTTCAACAATTACTTCACCCGCTGTAAGCTGTGTGTATGTATGTGTGTATATATATATATAACACTACTGTGCAAAAGTTACAGGCAATTGTAGGAAAAAAATGCTGCAAAGCAAGAATGTTTTCAAAGATATAAGTGTTAATATTTACTTTTTATCAATTAACAAAATGCAAGGTGAATGAACAGAAGAGAAATCTAAATCAAATTAATATTTGATGTGACCACCCTTGGCCCTCAAAACAGCTTCAATTCTTCTAGGTACACTTGCATACAGCTTTTGAAGGAACTCAGGAGGGAGGTTGTTCCATACATCTTGGAAAACTAATCACAGATCTTCTGTGGATGTAAGCTTGCTCAAATTCTTTTGTCTCTTCATGTAATCCCGGACAGCCTCAATGATGTTGAGATCACGGTCTGTGGGGGCCATATCATCATTTCCAGTACTCCTTGTTCTTCTTTACCCTGAAGATAGTTCCTAAAGACATTGGCTGTATGTTTGGAGTCGTTGTCCTGCTTCAGAATAAAGTTGGAGCCAATCAGAGGCCTCCCTGATGGTATTGCATGATTGATAAGTAGCCGTCTGTATTTTCTTTGCATTGAGGACACCATTAATCCTGACCAATTCCCCAATTCCATTTGCTGAAATGCAGCCCCAAACCTCCACCGTGCTTCACTGTTGCCTGCAGACACTCATTATTGTACCATTTTCCAGCCCTTCTGCGAACATTTTGCCTTCTGTTACAGCCAAATATTTCAATTTTTCATTTATCAGTCTAGTGCACCTCAGTTCCTATGTTTTCATGCATAGCTGAGTCGCTTGGCCTTGTTTCCTCATTGAGGTATGGCTTTTTGGCAGCAATTCTTCCATGAAGACCACTTCTGGCCAGACTTCTCAGAACAGTAGATGGGTGTACCTGGGTCCAACTGTTTATTTTCATTTCTGAGCTCATGGTACTGCTGGACATCTTCCAATTTTGAAGGAACGTAAGCATGTATCTTTCATCTGATGCACGGAAGTTTCCTTGGCCGACCACTGCGTCTACGGTTCTTAACATTTCATGTTTCTCTGTGCTTCTTCTAAAGAGCTTGAACAGTACATCTTGAAACCCCAGTCTGCGTTGAAATCTTTGCCTGAGAGACACCTTGCTAATGCGCTATAACTACCTTGTGTGTTGTTGCTGTGCTCAGTCTTGCCATGGTGTATGACCTGTGACATGAAACTGTCTTCCACAACCTCACTTTTGCAGCAGAGTTTGGCTGTTCCTCACCCAGTTTTAAGCCTCCTACACAGCTGTTTCCATTTCTATTAATGACTGTTCTTCAACCTACATGTGAAAATGATGATCAGTATCATTTGTTTGGTATGATTGGCTAATCATACACCTGACTATAATCCTTCAAAATCCCTGGCTTTGTGCAAGTGTACCTAGAAGAATTTTTGCCATTTTGAAGGCAAAAGATGGTCATATCAAATATTGATTTAATTTAGATCTCTCTTTTGTTCATGCACTTTGCATTTTGCTAATTGATAATATAATATAATATATATAGCCAGTGTACCTTTATTTTTTTTAATGTATGAGCGAGTTTTTCTCAGTTTGTTTGTCTTTTCTGCATTAAACATTGTACTATTTTCATTGTAGCTTAGCCACTGATTGCCAGTGCTCAATTGTTCAACAAGCACCTCTGCTCTTAAAAAGGCCTTTAAGTTTGAACTACTCCAGGCTTATGTTTGCTGTAGTGCAAGTGGAGCTGAGTATCTCAACAATTTTTGCGCAACAACACCCCCCCCCTCCCCCACAATAATTTAATGGATTTCTTTTTCTTATAAAGACAAATATGCAGAGGACTGAGATGAATTGGATATGTACTATGACTCAAAAGGTATGGGTATTGAAACTGCATTCTAGTTGTGTATTTAAAAGTATTTTATTTTTTTCAGCACATCATTAGTATATATGAAGTAGTTATTAACTAATATGACTAAATATAGCTAAAATATATGTTTGATGTCTTGCAATATTCATCTGTATGATATAAATAGGTAGGATAAAGCATAGAATGGTCTTTAATGGTGATTTACAAAAGTTAAAAACGTGGACACACAGCTGCGCACATGTTTTCTACGTATTTGTCCCTGAACAATCAAAATGTGCCTAATTTGTAAGATTTTTTGTCCAACTGGAACATCAGTTGATGGAAAGAGTAAAAATGGGTTAGCATTGTTAGTGTCTTTAATTATTTATGAGACTGAAGGGACATTGAAAATGTGTATATTACGTGTTTCACTTTTGTGTGTTTAAATGTTTTTATTATATTAGTTGAAATGTGCCCAGAAATGTTTTTCCCTCATAAAGTGAGCCTTGAATGCATAAAAGTTGTTCTACTGAAAGTACAAGCCATCTCTCTGGACACAGGGGAAAAAAAGTAGTTTTGCACAGAAAACAATGCTTTGTGGATCCCTGGTAAATATTGGGAACACCCCCTTTAATGGACTTTCTCCAAACCTCAATCTCATTTAAATAACGAAAACCTTCTCTCTACCCTACTCCTCCCATGTGAAGTTTTATTATGTGTATGCACACCTTGGAAAGAGCACATTTTGCATTTTTGTAAACTACATTTAGTGTCAAATCCTTAAATCCTGTAAGTTCTCTACATTTAAGGGCAACATCCCTACAAGCTTCTTTACAAGTTTAGTATGCACATTGCAATGCTGTGAAAGGGCCAATGTGACATAAACTAAGATGAACATCTAATTTAACACATGGAGCATAAAAAAGTCCATAGACGTTTTCTATCACAGTTGACCTGTGCTGATTTGACCCATTGACCTTTAGATCATAGGTCATGTCATCTCATGAGTCATTGAGTCTTCTCCTGCTGGGATTACTTTGTCAAAGTAATGATAAGAGATTTGTGTGTGCACAACGTCTGAAGAAAACAAAAAGAAAACGGAACAAGAAGCCCAGACACTGGATGTTACTAAATTAGATGCAATAGAACAGTTAAACCGTTTTGCACTCTGGGAATATTGTTTATTTTTACCTTATTAGTTTGCTGTGCTTTTTTATGCATATTTTTCTCATCATTTTCTCTCCTATATCTCATGGCGTGTTCAAGTTGCACAGTATATCAAAGCACAATTAATTCTCAGGCAAAGCAAAAAATGTACATATACAGTTATTAAAATGAATTTTAAAAGGACCATAGAAGTTAGACATCAATGCACTGAAACAAGGTGTAAATCAGTGGTCCCCAAAAATGGTACATAAGAGAATATATGAGTTTGATAAAAGGGTTGATTAAACGTTTGGGGTCGACAGTTGACTATTATATAAGCAATCTAAATGCCTGTCGTGGCAATTTTAGATCTGAAGGTGTCTTTGTTGTCAGGTTAAATTATTGTTTCATATTGTGCCATAAACTTAACTCTGAGATTTTAATCGTCAAAATAAGTGGTCTTAAAAGTAGAACTACTTCCTGCTTTGAAATATTGAGTTTCCTTAGCTTCTTGTGAATTCTTCACCAATCTTCAACCAAATATCAATGCTCTTGTTAATGCTCATCAGCCACATTCTTCCCTTATGACGTCAACCAGTTCAATAAAAAAAGTAATATTTATTTATTCCTTGACATGTTTAATATTACCCATATTATTGTAGTAATATATAAGTGTGTGTGTGTATATATATATATATATATATATATATATATATATATATATATATATATAATACCTATATATTATTATATATATAGGTTTTATCTTTCCTATATTATTTTGTTTATTTCGTCATCATCACCATTTATTTATATAGCGCCACTAATTCCGCACAGAACTCATTCACATCAGTCCCTGCCCCATTGGAGCTTACAGTCTAAATTCCCTAACACACACACAGACAGAGAGGGTCAATTTTTGATAGCAGCCAATTAACCTACTAGTATGTTTTTGAAGTGTGGGAGGAAACCGGAGCACCCGGAGGAAACCCATGCAAACACGGGGAGAACATACAAACTCCACACAGATAAGGCCATGGTCGGAAATTGAACTCATGACCCCAGTGCTGTAAGACAGAAGTGCTAACCACTAAGCCACCGTGCTTAGTGGTTAGCCTGGGGTCAATGAGGCATCAAGGAATCTATGGAGCAGTTGGGGATCGAAAAAGTTTGGGGTCCCCTGGTGTAAATGAAAAGGGTACAGTACTCATTTTGAGTAATAAATATAGGTAAAATAGCTCATGATCAAGATGCCAGTCAAAAAAACATCAGTCTGCAATATGGTGAAAATACTGGATCAAATTGCTCAGCTTATATCAAACCAGAAAATACATAAAAATGATTCAGCTAAATCGAAATCGGTTAGTAGTCCATTATATGACAATCCGTAATTATGACAGCAGTCTTTAGCATATAGCATTTTATAGTATTGGTGATACTCATGTATAAGATTGTTTAAGATAAATCACCGCTTTACACACATGCAAGGTACACAGCTGTCATCTGTAATCAAAACAGATAAAGTCTTAGGGGTATATTTACTAAACTGCAGTTTGAAAAAGTGGGGATGTTGCCTATAGCAACCAATCGGATTCTAGCTTTCATGTATTTAGTACTTTCTACAAAATGACAGCTAGAATCTGATTGGTTGCTATAGGCAACATCTCCACTTTTTTAAACCCGCAGTTTAGTAAATCTAGCCATTAATGTCTGCTGGACTAATGGAACTTCGGGTCCAATTATATCAAGGAACTGGAAATGTTCTGCATGGAAAATTGGTTCAAGATCCCTCCTCAAGTGTTCTCCAACTTTGTTAAGCATTACAGAAAGCTGCTGAATGCTGTTAATCATGACAGGGGAGGCTTAACCAGATATTAATAATGGGGCTGTCAATATTTTTGGAGCCTATGGTTTTTTGAAGAAAAAAAAAATTATTCTTAAAGAAAAGCTTTTGTTGGTTCCAAAACACAATGGGAAAATAAAATCTATGCCGCTTACTACTTTGTTTATTCCTGAAATATCACTCAATGCATGTGTGGTTTATTTCATTTATTGGTTTTAGCTCATTTCCATGAAGGTTCCATGCAGTCTGGCTGGGCCAAGATGCAAAATGTATACTTAACCTCATGTGTCAATCTCCCATTGTCCCATAGATTGTAAGCTTGCGAGCAGGGCCTTCTCACCTCTTTGTCTGTTTTACCCAGTTTGTTTATTAGTTTATTACGTTTGTCCCCAATTGTAAAGCGCTACGGAATATGTTGGCGCTATATAAATAAATGATGATGATGATGATGATGATGAAGGTTACCAATATTTCTGGAGTTGACAGTATATATTTGGGTTGTATTGCTGCGACTAAGATGACTATCCTCTCCATGACTCCTATTTATTTCATACTTTCCCAAATTGGTTTCTTCCTCTCTGAAGAACCTACAACAATGTATTACCAAGATTGGTCAGGGCAGAGGCCCTTTCTACACATGCATGCATATTGTTTGCAGAATGCAGAAATGCAGTATTACCTGGCGTCACATTAAACTCAGTCTGTCCTCTGCCATGAATTAGTAATATGTGTGTGTATGTGTGTATGTGTGTGTGTGTATATGTCTGTCTGTCTATCTATATATCTATATATATAGATATATAGATATAGATATAGATATCTATATATATATATATATATATATATATATACAAGTTAACCCGTGCATGATACTCATGCATTCTAGTCAAATCAAGCTACTTAAGGTGTTAAAAAGGTTCTTGTCATGCATTTGGGCCATAGCCCAGGCCTCAACCACCAACCACTCCCCACTGTCACCCCCGGCAACCACCACCAACCACTCCCAACTGTCACTTCTCCTTCAAGAAATATATATATTATTTTTTTAAAATCTTTATAAACACTTTTAACAATTAACAAATTAAATTAACAAATTAAAAACATCTTAGTATACCAAATTTCAGCCATTTCTGAATTTTTTTCCCCACACACACTAAGAATTTAGTAGGTCAGTGTATAACTCCGCCCAGCAGGTGGCGCTGCAGCTTGGTTTTATTTTTTCCACACACAGACAGACTAACACACGCCACTAGACATTTATATTCCAGATTATATATATATATATATATATATATATATATATATATATATATATATATATACACAGATAGATATACCGATCAGCCACAACAGGTGTCTAGTGGTATCTGGCACCAAGACGTTAGCGGCAAGATCCTTTAAATTCTGTGAGTTGCGAGCTGGGGCCTCCATGGCTCGGACTTGTTATTCCAGCACATCCCACAGATGCTTGATCAGATTGACATGTCGGGAATTTGGAGGCCAAGTCAACACATTGAACTTTTTGTCATATTCCTCAAACCAGTCCTGAACAGTTTTTGCAGTGTGGCAGGGCGCATTAGCCTGCTGAAAGAGGCCACTGCCATCAAGAAATACCATTGCCAGGAAGGGTTGTATTTGGTCTGCAACAGTGTTTAGGTAGGAAGAACCTGACAAAGTAACATCCACATTAATCCCGGAACCCAAGGTTTCCCAGCAGAACATTGCACAGAGCATCACACTGCCTCCGGCTTGTCTTTTTCCCATAGTGCATCCTGGTGCCATCTCTTCCCAGGTAAATGTTGCACACGCACCCTGCCGTTCACAAGCAGTAAAAAATAAACGTGATTCATCAGACCAGGCTACCTTCTTCCATTGCGCCATGGTCCAGTTCTGGCTCTCACATGCACATTGTAGGTGCCTTCAGCGGTGGACAAGGGTCGGCCTGGGCATTCTGACTAGTCTGCACCTACTCAGTCTCATACACAGCAAGCTGTGATGCACTACGTATTCTGACACCTTTCTATCATACAGAAGTGGAAGTTGCTCAATCAATTTATTGATTCATAGCAGGTGCATGAAAGGATAGTGTTATCCAACCAGGAACAAATACAAAGAAAAATCCCCCAGCACATTGCGATAACCAACAAAGGAGTTGCTATTGCTACTTGTACATTAAAATGCAGAAATCTCAGTTGCAGACATGGGGGATTTTTCTCTTTAACTTTCTATCATAGTCAGCTGACTTTCTCAGCAATTTGTGTTACAGTAACTCTTCTATGGAATTGGATCAGACGGGCTAGTTTTCACTGGCCATGCAAATCAATGAGCCTTGGGTACCCATGACCCTGGACCGGTTCACTAGTTGTTTTTCTTTGAACCATTTTTGGTAGATAATAACCACTGCATACCGGGAACACCCCACAAGACCTGCCGTTTTGCAGATGCTCTGACCCAGTCTTTAGCCATCACAAGTTGGCCCTGGTCAAAGTCACTCAGATCCTTACATTTGCCCATTTTACCTGCTTCCAATACATCAACTTCAAAAACTGCCTGTTCACTTGCTGCCTAATATATCCCAACCATCAGCAGGTGCCATTGTAACGAGATAAGCAATGTTGTTCACTGCACTTGTTGTGGCTGATATATATTTATTGTACAGAACTGGGCTGGTTTCAGAAGTGCACAGCTTCAAATTCATAGGTCACACGCACAATACCAACTGCTTATTTCTATGTCTAATGCTGACCAGACATGGTGCAATTCATTCAGTTTGGCTGATTGCAAAATGGCTAGATCTGTAGATTTACCACACATTTGGTTTGTTAAAGTGCACAGCTTTGGCAGCTCAGGAACTGGTACAATCAACTGTTTTACATTGTACATCTCTCTCCTTCACTTACAGGTACACTTATGACCTCATACACTTCTCTTAATTCCAAGCGTATCACACCAAACCATAGCTGCACTGAAATTCCCCTGTTTGAATATTGGTGGCTGATGATGCTCCAATGCTAGTGCCTGCTACTGTTATTCCACTACTAGGCTTTAATTGTTCCCCACACCTATTAGATTGTAAGCTCATTTGGGCAAGGCCATCGTTACTTTTTGTTTCATGTAATTTTATGTTGTTTATTTGTATAATAATCCCCTCAGTTTACAATGCTACATAATATGTTCATGATTTATAAATAAAACAATTATATTGCTGCACAAAATGATGGGGCAGTTATGATTAAAGGTGATTTTCTACCCAGACAGATCAATTCTGATTTGATTTTAATCTGTGAGGATGGAGCCATATGTTTTCAAATCTGTAGATATGTGGCCTGCTTTAAAAAAATATAAAAAAAAAAACATCTGAAATTAAACATTATGCAGAAGTTCTGTACAGTGGTGCAGTCCGTCATCAGTCGGCTTCGTACCTAACTTTTTTTTTACTTCCCAAATGTCTCTGGTATATTCCCTGCACTCCATTTTGCACACAGACAAAGAACAATGTGTACAATGATGTCATATAGTTTCAGAGATTGTAGTTCATAAATGATGACATGTATTTTTATGGCCTTAAGTAGCTTAACCTCAATAGCATGTTTTCAGTTGTACTGTGTAAATGAATAATAAAGCGATGGATTGCAGTGCTCAAGCTTTAAGATTAAATCCAGTGTGTAATCTGCATGGAGTTCACTATTGACATAATTTAAATGCAAACCGTTGTTATTCATTACTGTTGTTCACAGCAGTAGCAGAAGAAAAGTATTTCATATCTTATTGTTGCACATTATAATGTGGTTGAACTTTTAATTTTTTTCTGGGCTTCAACTGGTATAGTTTAACAACAAAGAAAATCACTGACTGCAGTGTCACAGAATGATTAGTAGCACAGCTGAAAAGTTATGCCTTTACATTCAGAAAGTCAGTATGCAAAATGCATTCAAGAAGAAACCATATATCAAGAATGTCTATTAAATATATATAAAACGGTAGCAAAAGAAGCCTTGTTGAAAATAAACAGTATAGACAGCCCACCCACTAATTTGAAACATGAATTAGGCAGTAATGAGATCTCATCCTCTCTAGTTTCTTTGTAAGAGTGATCAGAAGAGAGTTTTCATCCATGTTGTTCTAATAAAGTTCTTGTTATTATTATTATCCATTATTTATAAAGGGCCAACATATTATACAGTACTGTGCATTGAGGGGATCATGATACAAATAAATAGCATTAAACAGAATTTAAAGATGAACCATCTTGATTTTTTGTATCGAAGATTTGCAAATATTAGTGACAACTGCTAATCAGCTGTATATCCTTACTTTTTGCCTTCAGCTTGTGACTTGTTGGGTAGGAAAGTGATAGGGTAATATAGAATCATTGACAGATGCATTTATTCCACCATTCAGTCTTCTTTATAATCATTGGTGTATATTGTAACACTTTATATAGTATGTATTCAATTGCAATTACAGTTCAATGAATTCACAATTTTATTATGTTAAATAGTGGGGGTTATTTCTGTAATATGAAAACAAAACCAATGTTTGTTTGTGATGCCGTTGCTTTTGTTTTTATGTGAGCACATGGCACCAGAATTGTGACTTTCCAGAGAGAGTGCAGATGAACAGAGAGTTGATTGGAGCGGCCTGTAGGAATAATTTGGTAGTCACATTCCTGTGCAGCTAGTGTAAAACAAAAAGATAGTTTTGTGACCCATATATTTTTCTGAAGTGAAAACGAAAGTAGATTGTGCAAACCTTCCTGAGAAAATGCATACCTCTCAATAAAACAGATTTTTGTGGACCAGTCCCGATTTTCAGTGGTCAAATTGTATGACTGAAAAACAATATTTAAAAAAAGACAGCAACCCTTTTCCCACTTACCTACCAAATTCTTTAATCAGGAAATTAATTTTAAATGATTTATTGAGGAGGTGGGTTTTAAGAGCGCAAGCAGGCACTAGTTTGTTGTGATTTTGCACTTAAACCCTTGGGTTGTACACAGACTCAGAGAGAAATTGCAAACCCATCTCAGGTGGCAGACAGTGCCAGACAAATGTTTTTACTTGTAGGTGTTTGCAAATGTATTCACAAATCAGTTCTCAAATGGAGGACATCTCTGTGGCAAGCGTAACTGCATGTGTAAAATACATAATGTATTTTCTTCAATTAATTTTCAAATATTGTGGTTTCCCTTGATATTAACATTAGAAACAACATGTAATATATGTTTTGCTTTGCACTGCTTGTAATATTGCACAGAGATGTAATGATATATGTAAGGAGATGTAATGATAGAGAAGAAGATTACTGTAAAGAGGCATAATTAGGTCTTAAAATAAGGTCTTTAAAAATCATGAATCAAGAAAAGTTTTTGGATAAGAATCTAATATTGAAGACATGTTGCTTTATTTTAAATATCTAAACCAAAAAAAGAACCTGAGTCAACTCTATATAATGCTCGCCTTCCCATTCCTAGTGGTGAGTTGGATCTATTCCATATAAAATCAGAAGCCAATGTCTGTGAATCTCTAGATTCTGAGGATTGGGCTGACATCTACGAAAGGATTGCAAAATCCTCCATTAATGTATGCATCAAAGAAAAGGCATATCAATTGCTATAGCGATGATACTTAGTCCCCTCTAGGCTCCGTGGCATCTTCCCAAATTCTTCGGATCCTGTTGGGGGAACTGTGGCCAGCCAGGGTCCTTCTTGCACATCTGGTGGAGCTGCCCAAATCTTCAGTCATTCTAATAAAAAGTCTTGTTAGCTACCAGTGTCATTAAACAGCAGATCCTGTTTAGCTCTAAACACATACTGCAGCGTCTTCCTATCCCATATTTCCCTAAACACACAAACATGATCGCTGAAACCTCGCTAAAGACCCCCATTCCCCTACCATTTTCTCAGTCTTCAACCACAAATGGCACACTTATCAGATGGAGTGCATAACTTGCGGGCATCGTGTTTATTAATCGGAATCCTCTTCATCTTTCTGCATGGTATGGGCTTCATGGACCTCCTTCCTCAATCACCCTCTCCTCAATTTCTGAGCGGGATCTCAACCTCTGCTATTTAGGGATTTTTTCTGTCTAACAGTTCAGTAGTTTTTGCAAACCTGTGTAATTCTCATTTAAATTTCCTCCACGTGGCCATATCTCCACTCCCTGCCCCACTTGCTCCTGGCCCTCGTTTCCCTTTTCTTTTCCCCTCTCCCAGTTTATTGGCAAAATCTGCATTGCAAATTTCTATGTGTATTTTCTGTTACAGATTGTCTTGTATTTCTGGTGGTCAAACTATATGTACTGTTATACTTATGTAACCTTTATATGTAATGCTTCTGATGCTTTAATAAATCATTTTTGGAAAAACATAAAAGAAGTAGAAGTCATTTTAGACAGAAAATTAGGACAGTTGTGTCTCAACACAAAAAAGTTGGAAACCACTAATATAGCCCAAAAAATTAACATTATTACAAAATATTTGGCTTATGATAGGAAAAAAAAAAGGCTGAATAAATTATGTAGGCTAGTTGCTGGCAATACATGACATCAAAATACATACACTACAAGACCACAAGTATGTGGGCATTTCTTCTAATTAGGGTATTTGGTAATTCAGCAACACCCATTGCTAACAATTGCATCAAATCAAGCACATAGTCATGCAATCTTCATAGTCAAATTAGCAGTAGAATGTGTCATAGTGAAAAGCTAACTGTGGCACTGTCATAGGATGCCACTTTTCCAACAAGTCACTAGAGCTGCTTGCATCAACTGTAAGTTGTGAAGTCAAAGAGCTAGATTTACTAAGCTGCGGGTTTGAGAAAGTGGGGATATTGCCTATGGCAACCAATCAGATTCTAGTTATCATTTTGCAGAAGGTACTAAATAAATGAAAGCTAGAATCTGTTGCTATAGGCAACATCCCCACTTTTTCAAACCCGCAGCTTAGTAAATCTAGCCCCTAAATGTCTAGCATCAACAGCAGCTTATCCGCAAAGCAGTAGGCCACACAAGCACACAGAATGTGAGTGCTGAAATGTGGGGTGCTTAAAAATTGGCAGTTGCAACACTCACTTCCAAACTGCCTCTTGAAGCAACGTCTGCAAAAGAACTGTTTATTGATAGCTTCATGGATTGAGTTTCCATGCGGAGCAGTCACACTCAAGTCTCATAGCACCATGTGCAATGCCAAACGTCCACTGGAGTGGTGTAAAGCACACTGCCATTGGACTCTGGAGCATTGGAAGCGCTTTCTCTGGAATGACAAATAACATTTCACTGTCTGAAAGAGCGCCGGCTCTACAATGTGCTTGTACATTGTCGAGCCGGCGCCACCTTAAATTAACACGTTAACACCAACATTAATACAGTCTCTTTAAAATAGACGTCATTGTAGGCGGGCATCGTGTTCATTAATCGGAATCCTTTCAAGTGTGTATTACAGTCGCTGTCAAGAGCCTGTCGGGGAACACACCATTGGTGTATTCCTCTCTGGGTATACAGTGTTGGATTTGCTTGAATCGTTATTAAGACTACCACCAGTTTTTATATTAGACTTTTAAATAAAAGTAGGAATGTTTCAAAGTAATCAAATTGACAATGCTGGTTTATAAATCCCTGCTGTCTTTTATATGGATAAGTCAGAGTACTGTAGTTGATAGGTTCAGTGTCTCTTTCCTTAAATAATGCAATTCTGTCTCAAGAACATGACTATCAGGTGCATCTACTTATATTCTGCAAATTAAGTGATAAGAATGCTGATTAAATATACCTCACCATATATCTTTTATTTGCATAGGTTGTTGAAGGCAAATTGGCTCCTTTTCTCACAAAGGTGATCAAGTTTGCTACATCTCATGTGTATAGCTGCAGCCTTTGCAGTCAGAAGGGCTTCATTTGTGAAATCTGTAACAATGGAGAGATCCTATATCCGTTTGAGGAGAATTCTACAAGCAGGTAACATTTATTTTGTACAAAAGTTTTGCACCTCAACAACAAAACATTTTAATCCCTATCTTCTGTACTTTTGCAACTTTATTAACATTGTAACGTTCTGAGTAGCTACAGGCTGGTTCTAGCCTGGAAGTTGCTTACATCTGTGATAAAGGGAGCATATAAAAGGTGAATAAATCCCTGTGAAACAAGTCTAAAACATTTTCCTGTATGTAGTAAGTGTGCAGTTGTTCAGAGAAGTGTTAATGCAAGCTGATGATGATCCTCTTTCCTGGAATTTTTTTTATAGTTAATTTGGAAAATGAGTTTAAAGGGTCTATTTGTGCTACTGGCAAACACAGAAATTTGTAGAAGTTCAGAAAAGTACACTGTGATGTACATCACAGTGTCCCTGAAGAACTCCATATTCTCAGGTGTGACACACATAGGATCATCATCAGCATCCATAAGCACAAATACAAATTTGTACTGTATTAAGTGTAATTGCTGCAGATCAAAAGTCAGAGACCTTAATGAAGAAGTGGTGAAGAAAGCTGATGACATTGCATAAAGACAGACCTATTCTGATCTCAGACACACTACATACTGGCCGTGTGCACAGGAGCAATGGGTTACTTTAACCTAGTTAAAGTAACCCAGTGCCCAATTGCCAAAGCAATTCATAGTTACCGTTACTAGCAAGTGGTGAACAGAATAGCTTACACTGTTTAGAGCAAACCTGCTCTGCTTCCAGATGCATAAATGCACTGGTTTATTTGAACTTCCTCGCCGAAACAACTTACAAGTACTGAACTGGCAAAAGTGAGTCTAATAAAGTGAACATTATGTATGGAACTGGACTTCATGGGCCTGATTCATGTTTGGACATTCGTCTATTTGCGTAGTGTATATTGCATGAAATATTCTGCACATGCCTAGAAATGGAAATTATTCCTGTGAATGCAATTATATTTAATTCATGTTCGAATGCTAATGACACTTACAAATCTGTACGGCTTGAGAATCAGAACAGAGAAGGGAAGAGGCAGACTAGCATAGGCCATGTATAGTAAGGGCATTCCGGTACAGAGGCGGTCGATTCAAGTGCTGTGTTTGTTGTAAGTTTGCTTCTTTTCATCCATAACTTTGCACCCATGACAGGGCAGTTGTAAATACCAACTGATAGTGAAGACTGTGACAACATAGTATTTGATTTAAAAATTATACGTATGGGTGCCAATAGCTACTAGAGACTAACTGTATCCAACTAAAATGCATTGTGTGCACAGTACGTATTGAAATCATATTGAGAGCTACTTTTATAATTAAATACAAGTTTAATGGATTCTGATTTTACTTTTTAGTGTACTTAGGCATGTGTGTATACTGCAGTCTGTTCTGTGTCTGAGTACAGCAAGTACTGTTTATTCAGAGTGTACCTCCACCCAGATTTAAATGTAAACATATCTTCAGTCAGAACTACAATCAAGTTCTGTGCTTCAGGCCCCATATTTTGAAATCTCTTTAAGACTTTGGGTCAGTGGTGGAAGTACCAGGGGTGAGGGGGGGGGGGGGTCAGCAATATTGGGTCCCCACTCCGAGGCTCCTGCATGGTAATGGCAGAGTAGCTTAAAATCCTCAACTTCTAGAACCTCTATACAAGATGTTCAACTTTAGTAGCCCCCTTTCCGAGGAACTAGTTATGTTCCACAGTACTCGGTTGCCCCTAGGATTTAAGCTCGGGTAGTAGCAGTTGTTGATCCAGTACTTGTCTGGTGGAGTGGATGGAACCATGGTAGGAGGTCTTGAGCAACCAGGGTATTATTGCCAGAACTCTGAGCCAGAGAGGCAGGGGTTAATGCAGAGTGGTCTGGCACTTGTCTGATGGACAGCTCATGGTAGCAGGTAGTGACCAACCAGAATGTATTTGGCAGAACTCAGAGTCAGATAGGCAGGAATCAGGAGTAGAGAAGACAGTGGAATCCTTTAAACAAGCCAGGGGTCAGGGCAGGTAGAGATATGAGAGCAAATCACCTGTTATATGTATCCAATATAAGCAAGCATAGATATGATTATATTCTACAGAAAATATATTATGTATACTTTAGTATTTTCTTCAAAAGTCTTTAGAGGCACACAACTCGCATTTCATTACCAACCCTGCACTATTGGATATCTGCATTTATTTATATTTTTGACTGTTGCCTTTTGTACGGCTGTGGGATGTCACTCAAATCACATAGGGACTTTTGATGAAGTTAGTGAACCTTTTTTCTCATTATTAGCATTGCACTTAATAGACAAATAAAAATATAGTAACATAATGTATCATCTACCTCATGCTTTCACTCCGGGAACTTTCTATGCATAATCTTGGCTTATCATCTCACAAGTTTCATGCTCAAAATGATGTCCCTTAAGTCTATTGGATTCACTGTTGGCTTCCTTATTATATCCTTATTTATTTAGGAAGGTGATGAGTATGAAATAGAACACCTAGGACCTGATTCAGAGTGGAAAGCAAGCTTAACTGAAAAAGTTGCACGCAAAAGATGAAACTTAATAATATTCAATTTGTGACGTGTTGTTGCCATTGTCTAAGCCCTATGTTTTACAAAACAAATTTGGTTAATTAATAAACTAAACTATGATGTTCAGGTAAATACAGAGCTTGAAGAAAATGTATAAATAGCCATAATAATAGTACTTGATTTAAGAAAGCTGCACTGTTCCCCATGGAATAGAAAGTTTGGATTATTAAAGTGTTTTCAATCTCTCTCTTCAACGCTGAATTCTGAGTTGAAGATGTGTCCAGATCTGAATGTGTAACAAATACATCCGCTTCACAATAGACACAACCCTCAGACGCTACGTACGTCAAACTTGCTAACATGTACAAAAACTTTTTATTTTTTATGTTATGAATGCAATTGTTATGAAGCATCATTTAAACCGCTAATAAAGCAGGAACAACTTCCCTACATGCGTACAAAAAAAATGTAAACTTTGCTACAACAAGCTCTGCAAATCCTAATCTATGCTCAAACGACTACTAAATTTTCAAGTGTCTGCACATCTATAATTACAAGAGGTTCGCCAGTTTAAGTGTTCATCATCATCATCATCACTTAGATATGCCCCTGACCACGGACACACACCAAAAAAATCTTTTTTTCTGTGATGTTCTAGTCTGAATCTGTACGGAATAGCTTGAACATGCCCTAATGTACATTGCCTACGTTAGAACATCCCACGTCTCTTCAGGCATAAGGAGTCTTAAGTGGCAAAAAGTCACAGATCAGAATGACTGCAGTTGGTTACATTCACTTTCTGAACATGCATAGTACGAAAAAACACAAAGATATGCTACGCAAATGGAAGTATGTCTCAATTGGAATCATGCCCCTAGTGTTCCATCCTTGGGATACTTTGCTGTATGTGCCATATGGGTGGGGTATGGATAACGGTGCTATTTGCACCGACAAGACTTACCCCGACTTCATGAGTCCGGACGGCTGCTTCCCCGACGAGGATCCATCACGACTCTTCTGTGAAGCGACTTGCAGCAATTTCGAAGAAAGAAGATGCCGGCGGGACTGGATGACATCACTGACATAGGCGACGCTGTTAACGCTGCTCTTAAGGGGGTAATGTAACTATGAGGCCATGTACAATGTACAACCCTTTGTAAAGTACGTTGTACATGGCCGCATAATTACATTACCCCCTTAAGAGCAGCGTTAACAGCGTCGCCTATGTCAGTGAAGTCATCCAGTCCCTCCGGCGTCTTCTTTCTTCGGGATTGCTTCAAGTCACTTCACAGAAGAGTCGTGATGGATCCTCGTTGGGGAAGCAGCCGTCCGGACTCAAGATGTAGTGGTAAGTCTTGTCGGTGTAGTCAGCATCGATATGCTGACTACCACCGTTTCCATACAGTTATCTGCATTATTTTAGAATGTGTTAACTGTGGTTAAGTGCTACTGTGGACTCAAACTCTGAATCAAATACTTGCATCCAGCAAATTAACTTTTGCATTGTTCTTCTTTGCCAAAAACATGCAGTCTAATGACACCTGGGGCTAGATTTACTAAACTGGGGGTTTGGAAAAGTGGAGATGTTGCCTATAGCAACCAATCAGATTCTAGCTTTCATTTATTTAGTGCATTCTACAAAATGACAGCTAGAATCTGATTGGTTGCTATAGGCAACATCTCCACTTTTTCAAACCCGCAGTTCAGTAAATATATCCCCTAGGCTACTTGGGTAAAAATAATCTGTGTTAGCAAACTTTTTTGTCATGTTCTTCAAAATATTTGTTGTTAACTTACTTGATAATGAAGAAAATATGATCTCACTGGCTTCCTTGGGTATCTAGCCCGATTCAAATCTTAGCTCAGATTTACTTATTCAAAGCCACTTATTGTATCATTATGAATTTAGTACTTATTGGTATGTTTTGGAAATTAACAAGTTAAACTTCTGTATAATTTCTGAACCAAGAATAACTTCCCCTGAGTAATAGAATTCACTTTAATAGGAACATTGCTTTTAAAGTAAGCCTAACCCATCTGTTCTGCCTTATGATTACAAATGTCAGGCCGTAATGTAAACATGATATACAAATGCTCCATAAAAAGAATGATAGAAAGGTTGCACATGTACAGCTGAGCATCTGTTATTGTTTTAGTCACATATAATAATTGAAAATGGAAGATTACTATACATCCAGCTCTTACTTTGTCCAAACACTTCCCTTTAGAACATACCAAACTTTCAACGTTAAAGTATTCCAGCAAAAGTAACGAGCACATAGGACATAGTAATATAGGAGCAACTTAATTTTTTTGCAGCAATGATATTTTAAGTACTGAAATGAAATAGAAGTGCTACTGAACCTCGATATTTGTCATTTTTAGTGTTAAATTAATGGTATGCCTAGAAATTAGGCCTGAACACATAAGGTATATGGAGCTCTCGCAACATCAGTGTCAGATTGTGATGAGGACAGATGGACCCTATTTAAATTTCACTATTTGTTTAATTTAATAATGTGCGTTGTTTGTAATATCACAAGAAATCCATCACCAACAATGTTATGCGGACAGGAACCAATAAAACAGTCAGGACCACTCACAGAGACGTGCAGCAGACTGAAGCAAAAAGTGTGCACTATGACGACCACTGGAAACTGTGCAAGGTGGCTCATTATTTAACAATATTTATTATACAAAATAAACTGGCCTTTTCAGATTTTAGCATAACAAACGCCATTTTGAAAAGGAGATACTAAATTGGTACAGATACATGTGGTTAAAGAAAGTATTTAAGTCACATGTTACTAAAAATCAATTGCAATGTGGAAATATAAATGTTGAATATGTTGATGTCACTTTATAGCAAAATGCATTCCGAAGCTGCCCCCAGTACAACCTATAGACAGGGCTGTCTTAACTCCCCCATCTACAGCCTCCGTACTCCACAGCCACTGCAGTCAGCCTGATCTGCATGGACTTCTGACATCTCAAGACACACAGACATGCACACCTGAGAGGAATATGATATTTTTACTAAGAAAGGTACATTTCTTGAAAGCAGGAGGATACAGAACCCTTTCGCCCAGTAACTAAAGTGGCTCTGACCAGACCTAAAGCAGGTGTCTGCCTACAGGTAGTGGCTAAATAAATAGAAACACTAATTTAAAATCACTTGATAGGGTGTTGGGCCTTTGCATGTGTTCAGTATGGCAGGTATGCTTAGTGTTTACCAGTGCCTTTAATAGTGCAGGATGGCTGCAGCACCATTCTTTAACAACAAAGTTATTCCACTGATGCATGGTTAATGGAGGTGGAAGGCATCATTGTGGAATATTCCATAAATGCTGGATTGGGTTCAGATCTTGTGACTGAGAAGGCCATGACATGTGGATAATGCCAGTGCATGCTCATGAAATCACTAGGCGACCACTTGGATTCTGTGGATACAGGAATCGTCTCCCTTCAGGAAAGAGATGATGCAACATTAGTGAGTATGATTCCTCAATACCAATAAGTAATAATTAGTATTGATTACCTTTTGAGGTATTGAGTACTCAAACATGCCAGGAAAATGCACCCTGCAACATTGCAGTACCACCAGAACTTTTTATTGTTGGAAGCAAGCTCTCAAGGCTGTAAAGTAATTCAGGTTGGAGCCACACAAGCACTTGTCCATTTGTCTATTGCACTGCTCAGTTGTTCTTTGTCTCTACTTTTGGCACCTTAAAACTAGCAATCATGCAGTGCCAGGTGTGATGAGTGGCAAAGTCAGAGCCCAGACTTGAATCCGATTGAACATCTCTGGAGAGATCTGAAAATGGCTGTGCACCGACGCTTCCCATCCAACCCGATGGAGCTTGAGGGGTGCTGCAAAGAGAAATGGGCGAAACTGCCCAAAGATAGGTGTGCCAAGCTTGTGGCATCATATTCAAAAAGACTTGAGGCTGTAATTGCTGCCAAAGGTGCATCAACAAAGTATTGAGCAAAGGCTGTGAATACCTATGTACATGTGACTTCTTAGTTATTTATTTTTAATACATTTCCAAAAATCTTTAAAAAAAACTTTTTTCACGTTGTCATTATGGAGTATTGTGTGTAGAATTTTGAGGGGAAAAAAGGAATTTATTCCATTTTGGAATAAGGCTGTAACATAACAAAATGTGAAAAAAGTGAAGCGCTGTAAATACTTTCCGAATGCACTATATGTGTATTCCCTTCTCTTAACTATATTGCTGAGTACAAATCCATTTATATATATTTCTATTGATATGTCGTCTTATATAACTGTACATATTCTGCTCATTAATACCTCTATGTGTCTTGAACTTTATTAACACAATGGCTGAGTAGGAATGTATTTATATAAATGTGTATTGATATGTCTACTTGTATAATTTTACACCTGCATCCACCCAGTGTCTGCAAACTGGTTTTTCCTTTATTTCAAGCATACCTATGTAGCATGTGCATCCAATAAACCAGAGAGTGGTTTACAAAATGTTTTATTTGTAAACATAATCCACAAAAAACAGGATGTAGAAAATGCAGAATATCTTAGTGGAGTAAATAAAATATTTAAACTTCTGTAGTAATTATAATTATTTTAATATTTTAATCTGGCTACAGGCTTCAAGCATTAATTTCTTATACATTTGAAACAAGTCCTGGTAATTTTTCTCCAGTTTTCTGAATTTTTTCTTCACATCATTGATGTTAGCTCTCAATTCTTTAAAATATTTTACAGCTATTCCATCTTCTCGGCCACACCTTTTCCATCACCAAAACTTAAATAATGATATAAATATTGGTGCGTGTGCCATCCTTCTCTCCTTTCGAACTTTCGTCAGATATGACGATGGTATCTGTATGAGGAAAGGAAAATTATTTGAATTATGTTTAACGATTAAATGGAATACAACATTGTTATTACAAGTGTGACTACTATTTGCTCACCTTGGACACTGCTTGAAATCACTTTATGCTGATGTCCCACCTGGGTCTCGCTAGGCATGCTGCTGTGCTTGTCCATACCAACTGAAATATAATATCAATTTCTTAATATAACGGTAAAGGGTACCTTACGTTTTCTTACATTTTTAGTGTTCTTTAATTACCTTCTTTTGGTTCTGTCAGGCACCGTCCCTCGCATCGCGTCTATAGAGCGGGTACAGATGCCTATTACTTCTGGTCGAGTGAGCTCTGTTGCTAGGCAACAGAGACACTGCTTCCCTCAGCCATCAGATCGCTCCCTGAGCAGGTGCAGTAGCGTGCCTAGTTGCTAGGCAACGGGACGTTATTCTGGCTCTTCGTCGGCGGTCTTTGACATCACTAACCGTCAACTTATCACTTGCCTTGCACTTCTATTTAGACGTGACTCATTAGGGTGCCAGAGAATCAGGTTTTTACCTGCCTCCAGCGTTCCATGTGTTATTCACCTGCTATTGACCTTCTGTTTGACCCGGCTTGTTCCTTGACCATTCTCATGGATTCTTATTTGGTTTGCTTGATCTCCTGGTTTGACTTCGGCTACTCTGACCATTCCTTTGGATTTCATCGGTACTGTGTTGTCCAATTGGCTTGACCCGGATTGTCCTGACCACCCGCATCACTACTACACTGGTAACTGTACTGGTGAACTGCGACCTGCGTACCCTTAGCAGCGAAGTCCAAACCTCCATGCGGGGTCCCTGGTGAATACTGGGGGTGTGTTACACTCTTTGCCTCCTTGTATAGTAGCGTCAATACCATTTATACCCCATTTATACTGCGCCAAAAACCCGGGTTTTTGCCGGGGCATAACCAGACGACCCGGGTCAAGGCGCAGTATGAATGGTGTCAGGTCTGATGATCCGGGAATTAGACCCGGAACTTTTGGTGGGGTAATTCCCGGGTCTGACCCAGATTGCCTGCACTATGAATGGTCTCACCAAACACAATTATAAAGTTGAAAGAAAAAAAAACACATCACAAGAGGAGCCAATCAGAGCTCTTCTTGTGATGTTGCCATGGAGACCAGGGCAAACCGGTGTTCAGTATGAAAGCGTTATTAGTAGTTCCACCCAATTCATGAATCTGACAGGTTCCTCTTTTACTTCCCCAATTCCTATCTCGGTGATTTCTTCTTTTATATTCGCTATATCATCTTCCGTTGTACTTTTCAAGTAGCTGCGCAGCACACTTCATCGAACATTCTTCTTTATGTAAATAGATGTCAAACTTTTACTAATCATACTAATTATTATTGTTACCCTTAATTACTAACACTGTTTACTAACTAGTTTTACAACATTTTAATAACCACTTTTAATACTAACTTTTTTTAATGTTCGCTCTCATTCTCTTGAGCTTTCTTTGCTACTTGTATCACAGGAGCTAGTCAGATACTTGTTTTTATTGTCTAATTGCCACTATACAGATACAAATTAATTTCTAAGTGGTTGCTGTGGTTCAGAGCAAGTTACTAACCTAAATGAAATGTTAATAAATTAGCTCTACTGTCTTTCTTTTCATTACTATTGTCGCTTCTCTTTGAGAGTTAACCAATTTTCATTTCATCAAAAAGTAGACTTCTCCTTTAACAATGGCTCATACTGGCTAAGAAGATACTGCACTGAATGAAATGTTTTTTGAGTTCCTCTTTGAGAAATGATTAGTGGACCAAGGAATTCTGTAACAGGTAAACACTAAAGTTCATTCAACTTCTTAAACAATTTGAGCACCCATAAATTATCTAAACTGCCAGTGGAGAAGCTACCCGTCCTTCAATTCCTTCTTGGAGACTGGTTATACAAATGGCCTTTGTTTGGCAATAAATGTCTTTACTCACTGTCAGTTCCCTCTGCTGCCAAAAAATGTTTATTTGTCTGACTACAGCTTTGTCTCTGTGAAAAATAGGTCGTTTTTTTCCATTGTCGAAACTGAGGCCTTTTAATATAAATAAATGTCTACTTCCGTAGTCTAGAATCAAAGTTATCATTAGCAAATGAAAGGTTGGAATTTATTCATTGAAACCTTCTAGAACATAGTCATTATCAGCTGCTATATAAGTTTGAACTCTCCATCAGCTACTGATAACATTCCACATGTTAAATATTTCTGCTTTAGGTATGGATTGCATTATTACTCAGTATGTTAAGCCTATCATTTGCTAAGTGAGCTTTATGGATTTTGACCCAGTGTGCTGTAATATCCAATTATTTTTCCTTCCAGTGCTTACTCCTCAAGATATCTGTTGTGAGTTGTATGTGGTGACAGGAGGAGAGCATGAGGCCATTTTCACAACTTAGCACCTCACTGGCCTTGTTATAACAGTGGCTGGGAATGATCCGGCAAGTCTGAAAAGCCTACATTAATTTAGTGTGTTCATAATTGCGGTATGATGGCTTGATGGAAATGGCGTTAGTAGTGAAGGTAACAGCAATTAGCAACATGGAGGTTTACATATACACTGGAAGATCAAAGACGGCATGGAGTCTGGGTGTTTTTTTCTTTATCAGCACTATTTTTTATATCTTGTTACAAACTTAAGAAGTTGTGTCTGCTACCTGCCAGTTTACTCTCGTAGTTTCAGACCATGGAATAGCATGCACATGTCTAGCCCAGATTATCTCACACAAATAAAGCTGGGTATACACTACAGGTTTTTCACCCGATTATAATGCCAATCACACAATAAATAACTGTTAGGTCCGATATTGCATTAGTGTGTACGATCCCACGATCATGCTTTATCGTACCAAAGGACATCAAAGTATCATTTCATTTGATTTTATAATCGGACTAAAAAATCTCTACAAACGATGGAACAATGTCAGGCAAATTCTGCAGTTTGTATGCGCTCTCAACCAACAGTGTAGGCAGATCTCCATAGAGTTTAAAGAATCACAATCCTTTCAGTAGATGGTTATGACAGATGAAGAGCACAGATCTGAGGGTAAATTGTGTAAGCGTGTGCTCATGAATCGGCATGCCGATCGGAAATTTCAGTCATTGGTAAAATCGTTATCACATTGGGAGAAATTTTCTATAGTGTGTACCTAGCTTAAGCCAGTAGTTATATTGCAAAATATTAAGGGATTGTGGGTAAAAGTTGTCAAGCAATGACATCTAACTAATACATTTTAATATATTTTACTATGAAAATGCAATCCCTTAACTTGGTAAGACAGTGAACATCCATGGTATTTATTACATAAAAGGGCATGTTACAGTTGTTTACTATACATGAAATAGTCCATAATTTTTAGTGGATTACAAAAACTTTAGAGATGCCATAAATAAAATGTTATTATAATACATCAAGGGGGTTTCATCACAATATTTTAGTGACCCTTAGCTATTCCTAGTGATTTTTTTTGTGTACATGACTTGTATCAGCTTTCTTATACTGAAATGTTCTAGACTAAAGTAAACACACAGACCTGTTTCATTAACCACATTTCTGCTTTGTCTCAGCTGCCCAGTTGAACGACACAAGAATAACACAAAGGGTGACATTTTTTCCTCAAAAGCTCCACCAGAGTTAAAGAAAAGGATTGTGAGCTTAGCCAAGAATCCAATATTTGTTCTGTGCTGACAGAAGTTGTAGTCTGAAGACTCATTACAAGTTGAAAACACATTAAAAAAAAAAGTGTACACTGTAGTCATACAAAAGTGACTTGCACCCTATTGAATATAACTGTTGCCATTAAAGTTTAACATTCACCTACACACTTAGGGCTCTATGTACTAATGTACTAGAGCTTCTGAGCAACCCCAGTGCTCCATTTTTGACCATAGGTTGTACCTACAAAGCAGCTATGTCCTAAAATTAGAGCTCACTTCACCCACCTCTGATGTGGCAGAAGATTTTGTTGCACAAATGTGGTATGGTAATAATAAATCTGGTAAAATTACCATGCATACCTGAATCATAGAGTAACAGTGTATCTTGGTATCACTTACATAACCCCATAAAACATTTACAGGGCCTGTTTGCAGTAGCCCAATGCTTTTGCTCACCTTTTGTATAACCCCTTATGATCAACCTATCATTCTAGAACAGCAGCCAGTGTTTTGTATGCCTAAGATCCATGTACTATGCAGTAAACCTTGCGAAAACAGACTTTTTCACACTATCACTGCATTATTAAGTACTATACCTATTTATTAAAATGGAATCACCATAGATTTCAGAGATTTCTGCAGCCTTCAGTAAACTTATGATTGCAAAAGCTGTCCCCATTATTGTTTATGAGGACTGCGAGCCGGCCCTATTTAACAAGTCCACGATTGATAGTGCTTTCTGAGGATGGCAGCTTTTTCCTCATTGTAAAGGCCAGCTGGATACAGAGTAGAGGGATCTTTTAATATTCCTCTCTGGAAGGCTGCAAGCTACTCTCTCAGCCACTGCTATGGGAGACTTCTGTCCAGCTTGACCAGCGCCTATTGCCAAAATAGCAAGCACTCTGTTATCATCAGAGTATCCCTCCTGACCAACTCACTGATCACATTGATCACACCTCACAGGAGGTAATCTGTTGCTTGTTGCTGGAGTTATTGACATCTGCATGACAGTAGCATTTTACCTACCACTCTGGGTGGTTACCTGATCACCTCAGCCCTGCTCCTGAAATTCCCAAGCCTCCTATAGCCGTCCACTTGTCAGTGTGAGCAGTTTTATTAGCAGGATCCCGGATAAATTAAGCCTTCTTCTGTGAGCTCGCTGTGTGTGCCTGTATGAACTTATTCGCCAGGACAGCCAACAAAAGGCATAGGTAAATGTCAGGTAAAAAAATATGATACTTGATAAATAGGCCCATTACTATCTAGCCACATCAGACTATACACTACGAAGTGTTGGTATGGGAAATGTGAATGGAATTTGATTTAGATTTCCCTCAGACCCCACATAACATTATAATCATCACCAACATTTATTTGAATAGCACCACAGATTCTGTAGCACCTGACATAATCTTGCAGATAAAACATATATGAAAAGAGCAAACATAATAACATGGGTACATATAGGCAGAATAATAAATGTTTGGCTAAAATGAACAGAACCAATCGCATAGTATATAGAACCATGACACTAGTGGCTAGATTTATTAAACTGCGGATTTGAAAAAGTGGAGCTGTTGCCTATAGCAACCAATCAGATTCTAGTTATTTATTTAGTACATTCTACAAAATGACAGCTAGAATCTGATTGGTTGCTATAGGCAACACCTCCACTTTTTCAAACCCGACTTTAGTAAATATAGAACTGCTAGGAATATGGAATGTGAACAGACATGAAACATGGTAATGGGCTCTGGCCGTGCGAGCTTACATTCATGGGCAGGTAAGATGTAAAAGAAGGGAGACAGGGGGAGGTAAGGTAAAATAGGAGGGAGAAGAGGGTGAGGCAGAGTAGAGGATCGAGAACAAAGGAGATGTGCAGATCACATAAATAAGAATTGCAGGTTGACACATTTTACAGTTCATAAATTAATTTTCATGTGGGATGTATTAGACATAATATTTGATGTATCCACATATCAAATATTGTTACATATACTGTGTATAGCCAGTGATGACTTAAATACTAATAATACTGACTTCCTGATAATGTTATGTTACTTAGCCACCTAACAATCAGGGGCCCCAAAGCCAGCCTGGAACAGGGTAATGACCAGAGGGATCTGCTTTTTGGATGTAGCAGTTAGAGATGCTCAGGTTCAGTTTCCCGAAAACCGAGCCCACCAGAACATCGGAGATCCGAGTACCGAGCCGTGCGGACTCAATACTTTCTGACACTCTTGGAACTGAAAACGAGGCAAAACATCATTGTTGTGTCGTCGGATCTAGCGAGTTTTGGATTCTATAAGTACTGCCCTCCTCGGAGATCCGGCGCCATTTCACAGAGAGACACATAAGGGGTAGCAAGGTTATTCGCAGTCTCCAGTGCAGTTGGGCAGCGTCATTAATGAAAGTTAAAGAGAAGGGTTGACAGTATTCTTCAAAGTCTCTAGTGACATTCTACAAAGTTATAGCTCACACAGAAACAGGAGAGGTGGCAGTTTTCATTGCTGTAACAGAAGTAATAGGGCTGGCAGTATTCTTAAAAGCCTCCAGTGGCATTGTACTGTGCCATAGCTCACACAGAAACAAGAGAGGTGGCAGTGTTCCTGCCAGTCTACGGTCTACTTGTCATTGTTCATTATCAGTGATGAAACAGAAATAATAGGGGTGACAGTGTTCTTGAAAGTCTCCATTGACATTTCTCTGTGCCATTGCTCATACAGAAACAGAAGGGGTAGCATTGTTCTTGTCACTCTCCAGTCTTCAGTCACATTGTTCTTGTCACTCTCCAGTCACATTGCTGTGTGCCATTGATATGGATTTACATCAGTCCACAGAAGACCAGGGGCACCAAGCAGTGGCTGGCACCAGTCATCATGATGATACTAATCCCTCTATGTCATCTGCTAAAGCCTATGTTCAAGTGCATAGTGGTTTTATGTCAGGGAAACAAAAATGTTAAAAAAAAAAAGCTTTTACCTTTTTAAAGAAAAAAAACACCCCTCTAATAAAGGTGAAAGTTTATTGTAGAAAAACATAAAATTGCCAACATGCCATTCTACCCAAAATATTAACAAGCATACCAGCATCAGCTAGCTCACTTCTCTCAGCTAGATCCCAGCACCTTCAATCTACACTGTCATCATCCACACACAATACTAATTGATCCCCGCTGGAATCCACCATTACAGATGTCTCTGTACTTTGATGTAATTGCCGGTAATAGCCTTCCTCGTGGAATTTGTAATTAAGCGGTATGCCTAATAGTGTAACCAGTGATATATAGAGTAGCCTGCCTCTGAAAAATCTGGCTTTGTTGGGTATATGCTTCTGCTTTTCCTGCTGCTGAATTTGATTCATCTAGATGTGCTATGAACTGCCGTGTGTTTGTGTCATTGCTCTGTCTCTTAGCATCCAGCCAGCTCGCTGCAGTCTTTGGCCGAAAGTATATGAAAATAATATTGTGACCTGTGAGGTGGTCAAAATTGAATGGAAATTAGTGTTACTGAGGTTAATAATAATGTTGGACTAAAAAAGAGCACAATTATGTGAATATAGCATATTTTAGCGATTTTTCGAAAAACAACAGAACCAAAACACAGGGATCAGTAAACATCTCTAGTAGCAGCCGGCTTCCTGCAAGTTGTGGCCTAAGGCAGCATGGTGCTTTGTGGAAGGAACTAGGCTGAGGTGTAGAAGTATTAATGTGGGTCCTCTGCTTGTCTGCACCCACCTACATACAGATACATAGTTGGAGCACCAGCTCACATTGAAAGCAGCAGCAGACAGTGCAGATTGCATGCAGAGCGTTAACACACTGCTACCAATCGACGGTGCACAGCAGGGCTTCACAGCTGCTGGCGATCCCTGCTCACAGTCACTCGAGTGGTGGTAAAATAAGCGCATGGGAAAGTGAGGACCCGAGATTGACTGTGGCGGGAGGCAGGGACGGATCTAGAATTCTGTTTTACGGGAAGGCAATTTAGGGGAAGTGGGGGGCGATTTAGTCCCTGCCCTTTTGACAGCTAAGCATGCACACTGCGTCCAGGTCTGTTCCGCAGAGACAGGCAGGGAGAGTATGCTGCCCGGCTGCTCTGATTTAAAACACAATCAGAGCAGCCGGACAGGACTCTCTGTCTGCCTGTCTCTGCTGAACGGACCTGCACACAGTGTTCAACCGCATGCAGCAAGCTCTTCTTAGGGGAAATGATTGCTCTGATCGCCCGCACCCCCTGGATCCGCCAGTGGTGGGAGGTAAGCCTGCATGTCCATCTATCTGGGCACGGTGCCTGGAAGACGACAGGGCAGTGCCAATGCTGAGCGCTGGTGGCAGTGGCCCCCGATGATCAGACATATCCACAGTGCTTGGATTGTCTTGTCCAGGAGGAAGAGCAGTTCATGGAAGCAAAGCAATTAGAGGTATGATTGTACAGGAAGAGGAGGGAGACTGTCAGGGGGTAGAGATAACACTCAGCACATAGAGGTGCCAATCAGTCAATCACAGCAGTGGGAGGAGTGATGGTAAGGGATAACGGCCCACTTTGAGCACTGAATTAACATACAAAAAATTGCACTCCCTTAAAAATGAGCAGATGTGCCTTTTTTTCCTATATCTTAAGCAAAGGGTAACGTGAATTCCTTCCTCCTCGCTCAGTTCATGGCTGCAGGGATTTCGAAGTTCAAGGATTCAACCTGTGTTGTAAGGAAGTGTTCGTGAATCTGTGTGTTATTCTGTACCTGTGTGCAAAAGAACATATTTTATTTTGTTAAAACTTGTGTATCATCACGAGTAATGTAACCCCTGTTTAAATGGTTATAGATAAGTTATCTCAGAGTTCTTTATATCTGTATATAGTTCCACAACTCTTCAAAGACTTTTAATATCCTCATAATAAAGATCTGGGGTTACATCAGTAGCAGAACTACCATTGGTGCTGCAGTGGGCGTGCAGCGGAGCTAATGGAGCCCACTGCATGACAGATGTAGAGGGTCGGGGGCCCCGGTTCTCTCCTCCCAGCCTCAGTGCACTGGTGCCTACAGCTCGCTAGTTCTGCCTCTGAGTTACATTATCCCATATTTAATAACACTAGGAACACATTCTTGTGCACGACAGAATAGACCAAAACCCATATCCAGGATGAAGTCTTTGTAGTGGAGATAAGCAAAGTTATGGTAAAATTTTACACAAATCAAGTTTTGAAGTAGAATACTTTTCAAAATTTCATTAATCTCTACGATGAGGCTTCAGTGAGGCAAATGTAAGATACAAATAAATGTTCCTCTCCATAGTCCATTTAAATAGTGAAGAAATGAGTAATAGTTACTTTCATTGAGTTATCCAATACCCAGAAAGCCTTGCTAACGTCGAGTGCTTGGTGTGCAAACAGCATTTTTTTCCGTGGACATATTCACTTTGTCAACAAGAGAAAATGCTTCAGCTGTGTCTGTTTGCAGTTGTTCTTTAAATTATGAGAGATGGTCCATGTTCAGACAGCTCATTTTTCATTCATTGTTGGTTGGGTGGTGGGAGATGAGCTAGGAACACATTACATTGTATCCCCTCTGAATTGAATAGTCTATTACCAATCCACGTGTTTGCAGTGCATTTATTTGTGTCAGACCTTAAGCAAACAGAATACCTAGCTCATGCACTCACCTGGGACTCAGTACACACACATGACATACCCCTGTGCTCACTTAATCAGTATGACACATTCTTTTGTTACTAAATGGTTCCAAACCAAACAGAATCAGCACAGCTAATTAGCGGCTTTTAGAAACCCCTGCTAAGTTATCCTGTCACATCCTGCCCAGCTATAAAACAAGAAAATGAGCTTGCATTTATAGCTTAGAAGATAAGCTATAAATGCCAGTCCCAGATACCTGTAAAAAATTACAGGTCTTGTCATGGGAGGAGCAAGTACTTGAAATTAGGCCAGTGAATTATGAAATAGAAGGACACAATTGCAGGCATGAGTTGACTGCTTTAAATCACACCTTACTTTTTAGCCAAGAAAATTAATTTTTTCTACTGACATTATAAGCAGAAATGTGAGTGCTGCATGTGAAAAACATGTAATGTTTACCTATTAAAAGGCAAGTACTAATGCAGCGCTTCTCCTGTAATCATACCCATGTTTCACTGTGCACATAAAATATAGTTACGGTACCTATAAATCGAGTGCGTGAAACTAAAGGCAAAATTACTGCCAAATAACTAGTCAAACGTTAAGTGCTGGTTTAATATCTAATTATGTTCATCTTAGTTACATCTATAAAAGTCGTGTAGTCCATTATATCATGTCCCTCTGCTTCGCTGTTAAGCAATGTCTGTTGAAGAGTAGACGTTTACAGTTATCTAGATATGTCTAACATGTTCTCTTTCATCCCTCTGCAACAGGTTGCAATATTAGGAGGGAGGAAGGTGCTACTAAACAGGCAGACATTGTACCTCATTTATAACTTCATTTTGCAATGGTGGGCCTAGATGATTCACCAAATGCCGGCCTCCGCAAACTAGTGCACCTACCTTTACAGAGAGGTGTAAAAATCTGAAGAGGTGCACTGTGCAAAAGTGTAAATATCACATCATGTCACATAGTCCAACCTCCTACTTCCTCAGAACCACCCCTTTCATTACCAAAAACTTTTTCTCCTAGAATAATGCTTGATTTATAACTAAAGGGAGAAAGTCCTGTTTTCATTGGAGATGGGGGTTCTCCCTCGACTGTCAAAGGCTGCCCGTACTTTTCCGGTGAAAGCTTCCCTATCCTCTTTTTGCCATTGCAGGATAGCAACAGCAGCAGATATTCATAGAAAAATACTTTATTATATATTAATATTTTATTTATTTGTTGACAAATGGAACTGTAATCTTAAATCAGGGCTTTCAGTTTAATTGCGTAAGTGCGAACCGTCAAGCTGGCTAGGCATTCACTGAGACACCAACACTGGCCCGGAGAAATAATGTCTATTCTTACCACTGCCAGTCAGTGTCTCTGAGCTGCTCTGGCGATATGTTATCAGTAATTAGCAGCAATAACAGATTTTCCTTTGCTGCAATAATCGGCAATAGAAAATCTGTAATATCGCTGCATAATAATAAATCAGTGATGGGCATAAAGATACATTTCAAGTCATACATTACCCTTGAACTGAGCAATAAATACAGTTTTACACACACAAATATATACATCATCCTCTTGCCTACTTTGCTCAATTCTCTCTTCCTCTTACCTCTTCCCAGCTCACCACTCCTAAAAATAAAATAAAAAGATTAAAAAATTACCTCCACACCCCTACATGTCCTCAGACCCCCACTTAAAAATGTCCCCATGATCTTCCCATCCATATAAGCCACAGAGACCTCTCACTAACCCAAGAATGCCCCATTAGAACTGTACTTTCCCAGAAAAGTGCAACATGTATCCAATAAGTATAGCGATGAGACTCAAATGCGTGAAATATCAGAGGTTGCACAGAATTCAGTTCCATTTGGGGAGTGGACATGGCTGTGCTCCCTCCTGAAATCAGGGAAGTACAACTGTAAATGAGCCCTCTTCACTCCTTGATCTTATTTAAATAATCCTGTCTCACAAAATGTAATCACATTTCTGTACTAAGTGAGCCTAATCCACAACTAAGCAAAGAACGTACTCGATCCTCCCCAACTCAGTGTGTCAGAATAAACTTTCATACGCTCACAGACATCACCATATTGATCAGAAAATCCATAAACTACATAAAACTAGGCGCACTTGCACTAAAATAGGTTTGCAGTTTGTAAATAAATGTTTGTGAATCTGGGTTTCTACACTAGTAATCTTGAAAACACCCTTAAGCTCATCACAGTATGTTCAGCAATGCAACAAGAAATCGTTTAAGCACACTAAAATGCCACACGACTGTAACCCACGACTCTCAAACCCATGTATGAGAAATACAGTATCTATACTATATCAAACACACATATATTTATGCATAACAAATATAAACCACTCAAAGCAAAGCATATTAGAATAATAACAGTTCTAGAAAGATATACAAATAAATGAACAAAAAAAGGGCTTTAATGCCTCAAGAAAACAGAACACAAATGTTCCAATGATATGCAGTCTGTGAAATAGTAGGGATTGGAAGCCATCACACCACTCCAAGTCCACCCTCTTTTTTGCAAACAGCAGTGGGACTTGGTGGGGTGGGGCCATCGACTGCCTTACTCCATCCATTGCCAGGAGTTGCACATTCTGGTTTACCTCTTTTTACATCACTGTTGTAATCTGCATTTAGTTCACTGACTGCAGCCTGTGTGTTACTGTGTACAAGCCTCTGTTGACCTCTTTCACTAGTCTATGTCTAGCTACAGGACTTCCATTGATTGTATGTCGATCCACCAATCAAGCTATTGACCAGCTATTGATGCAGGTCTTAATGCAACATTTTACACTTAAATAATTGTACAAGGTAATCAAACATATAATCTTCAGATGTGAAAATGACTGCCCCATTGGTCAACTCAACCAAATTAGAGTGATAATTAAGGTCAGCGATTACATACTTAGATAACTATCAGGCTTTATTTACGTTTGCCTCCTCCACTGTAAATTTCAGTAACATAGGCTCTTACCATCAGAGTGAAGTTGTCACACACAGAGCAGTTCTATAGAGATATCATAATTTTAAAAAGTTATTGCGTGTCTTCTAAAACGGTGTTGATGACTGTTATTCTGGAAAGGGTTATAAGGTTATTTATATTGCTTCAGGGCTTCACTGAACCACAGTCACAGTTATATACTGTAGTCCAAATGGTGAAAGTTTGGAATAGAAGTCAGTCTTCCGAGTGGTGTATGACAGCACTTACCACTAATGAGAACATGAGTGCTTACTTCAATTTTGCTGAAATTCATCTGGCTTTTCCTCAAGAGTTGTGCAACGGTGACCTACAAAGTGGAGAACCAAAAGTGGACATTTTTAGTCAACAAGGGCTCTGTTATATTTGTAGGAAATAGAACTCTACTTTCTACCGTAAGAACCTCATACAAATGGGCAAGTTTGGTGGTGGTAGTGCATGGTGTCAACATTATGAACAGATGTTGGGATCAATACATCTCAGTCTATTTACACTGATTGCCTTAATATTACTTACCCATGTCATTTAGGTGCTTAGCATCACTAATCAGCACTGTGAGGACATGGCTGACTGTATTGAATTTGTTTGTTACAGTGATTCATTTATTGTGATCCTAATGAACTCGTGTGTTTTATTCGATTAGCGCTGTGAGATATACTATTACAGCTATCTTTGTACTGTTTTGTTGTCTGCTGGACTTTTTGTCCTGCTTGTTTATTCTTGTCTGCCACCTGTGCCAACCATGGTTTGTGTTCTCTACTGTTCTGTTTGCATCATGCTAATATTTTGGATTGTATCTGCCTATTCTGTCATTTGTATTCAGTTTTCATTTGTTTGTCAGGTTTTCACTCTGTGTTGACTCAGGGTACTAGTCTTCAGCATATCTTTTCCTTTGTATACACCAGTTTATGAATATAAATCTATACAATGACCCCAGGTCAACTGAGTAATGGTTAAAATATATAGGTCTATGGGGTACATGGGCTACTGTAGGTGATTACCAGACCTTTAGTTCTATAGGTTAATTAAATAACTTGTGATATACATTACACACGGTTTACGCATTCTTGACTTGGACCTAGCTGACTTGCCATCATTGAAGGAGCCATGAATTCAAGAATGTCAGGACAACTGTCAATGAGACAAAGACATATTGTGGCCAGGTCAGGCGACAAGACATTAATCCATAAGACGCAATCAAGTTTACACTGGTTTAAGCACAAGAAATTTAGAGTTTTGGAATAGTCTAGTCAAAATCCAGATTTAGGGTTCTGTTTATTAATCTAATCACAATTTTTGCCCTTTGATTGGCATTCCTTATCATAGTGATCAGAGATACAATTTTGGAGCAATTTTTAATTTTCCTCATACTGGGCCAGTGTATCCAATGAACGACTGTCCCAGTGACGATTATAAGTAAGATATACCTTTCTCTTCTTGTTGATCACAATATCAAAAGACTGATTTTGTCGTATTTGTTAACTTAGGGCCTGATTCAGAGTGGAACGGAAGCATTACTTGAAATTGAAAAAGTCTGAGTATGTACACTCAGTGCTACCACCAGAAATTGCAGTGCCCAGTACAAATGTAATAGGCAGAGCCCCTCCTTCCTTTTTTCATTCCACTCTCATTTTACAATATCCTAGTTTTTACATTTTACAATAGCAGCCTAGTAATAGGGTCTACCTCGCCTCTTAATTCACTGCGGAGCCCCTCCTCCCCTAATACATTTGTTTGGGCCTAGAGCTGTGGGGTGCCCATATTGCTGTTCTCCCTGTACCCCCCTGATTGCGGCCCTTTGCACACTGTATTCAGAGTTGAAGATGCATCCAGATCTGAGTGAGTACTAGATGCGTTCTCTAGACAACAGACACGCCCGTCAGACACTTATTTTCAACTTATGAACATGTACAAAAAAACCTTTTATTTTATGTAGCGCAATTGCCTGAATAACCTAGCCAATACAGCACAACTAATACAGGGCAACTACTAAAGACTCAAAAAGCGTCTGTGAATCATACATAAATCTCTTAATTACAAGCTGCTTACTAGTTTGGGGGTTCGTCACTTACACCTGTCCCTGACCACACGCAAATAAAACAATGCAATTACATCCCAGTCTGCATTCGTACAAAATTTCTCTAGCGTGCCCTTACTGTACTTACATTACAACACCCCTTCCCTTCACTGACACACCTCTTCAGCTGTAGAGAATCCTAAGTGCCAAAAGTTCACAGGTCTGAATAACCGTAAATATATACTATGCAGATATACGTGCTTCCAGGCCCGGCGCTCCCATTAGGCAAAGTTAGGCAGTTGCCTAGGGCGCCGGGCGACCGCTGACCATACCTTCCACAGCCGCCGCACAGCTTCCGATAAATCCACAGGGAGGGAGAAGGGGCTATGGATCACCACCGCCGCCTCTCTGCTCCATCTTCTCCCCTCCATTCACTGTCTGTCGGGCATGACATCATCATCACGGCCCGACAGTGTCAGTGAGTGGAGGGGAGGAGATGGAGCAGAGAGGAGCAGCTTTATGGCGGCAAGTATAGGTAAGGAAAGACGTGGGGAGGGGGGGCGTGCGGATGTGAAAGTGTGCCTAGGGCGCCAAGGACCCTAGCACCGGCCCTGCGTGCTTCTCACTCAAAATCGACCCTCACTGTCTATTTTTTTTAATATTAGCTTGTGGATGAAAATCTGATAACATTCCCTGTGGAAAATTTACTTTTTCACTGTACTGTATATCTAACACACACTGTCTGTTCAACGTGTTTGCTATTTGCAATCAGAGTTGTTCTACACACAAACAATGTGCAAGAAAGCTTTACAAGCTTGAGACACTGCAAAGAGGGCCGTGTAAGGAAGGAGTTTTGCAGTAGTAAACATGATTATAATAATATTGTATTTCAATATACAAATATGTTCTTAAATAAGTCTTATATTGCACAGCATACAAAATAAGTACTAAAGAATTAGCATTCTGGCAGTGGAAATTTTTAACTTGTTCCAGAAGAAAGCAGAGGGAACCAGCTTGCTTCAACCTTGAAGGTACTAGTACTTTCTCCCTACATCTGCTTATCTTGTAAACACATAGTGACCCTAGATACCACCCTATACCTTTTATTGGCATGGTTACTATATAACTTATATTGTATTCATGGTTTGCTTTTACCATCCTGAATTGTCTGACCTGAATTGATCTGTAATCTGTTTAGCCTTCAGGGTAGATTTCCACCTACCTGGTTGATTTCAACATACAAGTTTATTCTTTAGACTTTAGCCCTGCCATTTTCGCGGGGCTTGCTTTTGGCGGGAAAACAACTCTGTTACATGTTATTCACTAGCTCAGTTCTGGATACAGCAGTTTACTGGCCTATAACACAGTGTAATAAACTTGTTAAACATTAATTAAAAGTGTGGCAAGTGTGTTTATGGCTTTGGGCTGAAGGATTGTAACATAGAACAAAGCTGATAACTTTATTTCATACTTGCCAACTCTCCCAAAATGTCCGGGAGACTCACGAAATTCGGGTCTGTCTCACGGACTCCCGGGAGAGCTGGCAAATCTCCCGCATCCTGCTACTGTCGTCACAAAATGACGCGAATCGCGTCATTTAGGCCCCACCCCCGCGACAAAACGACATTTATGTCGCAGGGGCAGGGCCATGCCATGCCCCCTCCCGGAAAGAACTTGCCCAAAGTAGGCAAGTATGCTTTATTTACAATTTGGGGAACACTTTTAGGCCAACCAGAAATTCTGATATTTGATATGATCATAGCCTTTTCTGAATATATTCTAAATGCTTTCTTTCATTAAGCTGTTAAATGTCTAGCACACAGGGCAAAGTATATAATATTAGGAAGGTTTAAGTGAACAAATCATTGTAATGATTAACTTAATAGCAAAAACATAATGGAAACATTATAAAGGTAAAACCATGTTGACTGTGTAGACTAGTAACCACACTAATAAAATAAGGAGAATTCCACCTAAAGAATATAAATATCAATACCAAGGGGCAGATTCAATTAGATGCATTGTTCTTTAGAACAACGCGGCTGTGCACTATTACCGTTACTACGGTAATTTCTCTGATGATTTTTGCTCAAAACTCTGAGCCGCAATAAACAACACTAATAAACCTCTACATGTATTACATTCCAATTTCGCACGTCTCTTTTAACATCCACTTTGACAAAACACAGTATTGACTGTATTTTTATGCACTTGGTTTTAAAAAGAATATGGAATATTATGTTACTCCCTCACCTGCCCAAGTTAATAAGTGGCAAGATCCATGACTTATGTTCCTTGTCTGGGTGTTTTTATTTTGCAATTGTTCACTTTTATCTTTTATTTCCTTTCCTGAGTACAGACCTTTGGATAGAAGTAGCAGGTGCATCTAGACAGCCCAGCCATTTTATAGGAGTCAGTTGCTGTAAAGTCTGTTGATAAGAAGCAGAGGTATCAGCCAAGAGGGAGGGTGTGTCAGAAAAAGAACACAGAACTGATTCTACTATCACAGTAATTAGTCATTCCACCTTCACATATTACTGCACAGCTGCATTCATGTCAATACAAATCACCAGTGTGGCAAATTAGTGTGATAAAGGCTTGATTAATGCCATTTTAACACTGTATTTTTCCATGTTTACATCTACTCATTAATTAACCTGCTTAACTATCTCTTCCTACAAATATTTCAATGCCAAGGAAAGTGGGCAGCTATTTGGTGAGCACATTCCTGCCTAAAGTAATTTCATAAGCACTGCAGCTACTAACCCCATATTTGACTTTGGTTGAGTGTTTGCACATAGGCCATTATTAACACCCAGAATGGAGAGATAAGCAAATCTTTCAAAACTGTTCCACAAAATGTTTGCATGATTCCGTATTTCGCCCATCAAACACTGCACGTTTCAATTGCGGGATTTGGCCTTGAGTGTTCCCAGTCCTACCGTAACCATGCCACCCAGCAAAATTCATTGACCATTGTTGTTCCAGCTCTGTTCATAGACCATACATTCTGAAAAATGCAAATTTAAAAAATACAGTGATGATAATCTCGAAGATTGCATAAGTGGAGAAACAGCTAAACAGCCTTTTCCACTACAAAACTTGGTTTGCGTGACACTTCACTACAACTTTGCTCATTTCTACCAGAATTGTTAGAATATTACCAGAAATTTGCAAAATTGTCATAAGTGTCTAGTTAAATATTTGCCTCATTCCGTATTTGGGTGCAAAAATGGAACTCAATGAGTGTTGCTGGATCTTTGCATCTCTGCAAAATGGCTTGTTCACTGTGAAAATTGATTTGCACTTCATTTCACCATGATTTTGCTACTCTTATGTTAGATGTAGCAAAAAAAAATATATATTTTTAAAGTTTCGTTTTGACTATTCATTTTTATTTAGAAAAAAATAGTGGATTTGTTAAACTGTGATAATTCTATGCAAACCAGATACTTACGATCACCTCCCACTTACCATCAGTAAATTGCTGTGCCACTTATTGAATGAGTGCACAGTGATTGGACAAATTATCATCAAGTGTACTTCTACCTTCAGTTACTGTATGAGGAGATCAGTGACAGAGGGGTTACAGTGGAGATAAGTTAAATTGCCCAGGGCTTCCTTTACTACCACTCTCGCAGTGTCCTCCTGGATTGATATAGATAAAGTGGAAAATATTGTGGTCCTGTCCCATATACATTGAATTAATGTGTTGTGTAATATCTAGCAGCTCTTTTGATCTGTTTGTATAAGAAATTACACCATGCATCACACTTTTTTCTATTTCTTTTTAAATGGGCTTTATTAAAGGCAAGAAACTCCTTTTACACTTGCCTAAAATGTCTCTGTCCATCCGCATGTACACCATCAATATCACATCAGTTGAGCAACCTCTGTCTTTGCACTTTGCAGATTCTAATGGCAGCCAGCCTCTTGATAGCTAAAAAATAAACAGTGATAATATATAAACTGTAAATGTTTAATAAGTTTAGATTTACACCAGCTGTAGCAGAAATGTACAAGTGCACAAATGTTTCGTTAATTTAGCAGGATTTGCCCAGTATTATACCTGTTTTACTTTTCTCTTTCACAGAGACTGTAAAAACACACCTTGATTGTGATAAAAATGATCTCAATTATTTGAAACCATCACTTATCTTTGGACCAAGAGTTTGAATGTTTACGTGTTTTTACTATTGCCTTCCGCTGGCCTTATTCCAGTAAATTGTCATCTAATCCCAAAGTGTTAGGAGTAACAGAGCAAACTAAAGACTGTGTCTTATTATTTCCAGTGAAGCAAATTGATGTCTATTTGCTGTCTATTAGAACCCTTCCTAGCACAAGCCAAAATCTATTTACTTTCCATTATACAAAGTAGAGCCAATTAACAGCTATTTGCTATCCATCTGCCTAGTAGGACAATGTCATGTGTATTTGCCCTTCTTTTTACACCATGCAGCAATCTGACATTGCATTAGCACTGTCACTATCTAGGTCACTTACCAGATCCCTGTGATATAAAAAGGGCTTATTTTGTGTGATGCAGTATGTGTTGCACATTTAACAAGATAGGATAAAATGAACACTATTCCATTGATCTCTTCAAAAACAGGGAAGAAAAAATCCATGCCAGAGAGATAACTATTTTTTAAATTTTGCTGTAAATGAAAATATACAGTAGAGTTACAAACCATATACATATGTTTCCTATACAATCCGTTGACCTTCTGTTGTCCATAACAATTTCACTATAAGACATCCTACTATTTAATTTTCTTTATGTGAAGAAACTGTAAATGGCATTCACAAACACACTGAAGTTTCATGAATTTATTAGTTACAAATGTGAAATAGGTCTGTGATTTATAAGAACTTGGGCAATTTGTAATTATTACATACAAAGTAGAGCAAATAAGTGCAGACATGAAAACAAAGGATAAGGAGGGCACTGCTCGTGAGAGTGTGAAAATGGCAGAGTCAAGAGGAGTGAGTGTAACTCATTGTGGAGATTAGGACAGCAGTGACGGTGTACCAATTTTACTAGTATAGGTGGCAGTAGGTTAGGCTCTAATAAAGAGATGGGTTTTTGGAACATTTAAGGATATGAAGTTTTGGAGAGAGTCTGATCACGAGTGATAATGGATTCCATAAGTGAGAAGCGTAACTTGGGTAGTCTTGGATGCAAGACTAAAAGTTATCAGATAAGAGACAAGATGCAAGTCAGAGATAGTGTGAGGGAGAGTTTTTCTAGATAAGGTTCAAGCTGTATGTAACGTAGCAAGAGAGTATGATCTGCCTTGCCAAGGAATTAAGCAAGGACTGAAGTAGGGACTAATGAGTGAGGGGAATGGCAGACTGACCAATATTGCAGTAGACAATTTGATAGATGATGAGAGAAAGCATGCGAGTTTTGGTTATGTCTTCGATAAGAAACAGGTGTATCCTAGAAAAGGAAAGAGAAAGGAAACATTTAGGGTGTATGACTTGGAAGGTCCAGCATTGAGAAATTAAGATGTCTCCTCCTCTACCTTTTCTGTCTCCGGAGCTAGGAGTGTGGCTGATGGAGAATCCCTTTAGTAGAGAGCTTCAATGACCTAATGTCAGAGGATTTAATCCAGGTTTATGTAATTGCAAGGAGGGTGAATTATTTTCAAATGAATAGATCATAAATGGGTGCTAGCTTGCTAAAAACAGCTTGCGTTTCAGAGTGCACACGAAAAGATGCTGCCAGCAGCCATGGTAAGGTGAAAACGAGGACAAGGGAGGATGATTTGTGTTTGTGAGGTTTGATGTTGCATGCATAGATCGCTGAATGTGGAGCTAGCAGAATATTTTATGGGTGCAGACAAGGAGGGAAGTGTTGAGGGATAAACAGTGATGGGAGAGGGAGAAATAGCATGCTGGAAAGAGAAGCAAAGATTTGAAAATACTAATTGAGTAGGTTCATGGTGGAGTGATATGCAGATGTGGATGAAAATGGATTAGGTGGAGTAGGTATTTAGACAGTTGATAGGAGCAATATACCCAGGTGGTCCAGAGCAGTGGACCAGGAGGAGGCTTCTTTGCCACCCACATGCTGGTGTAGGCAACCTCTGCCACTTAGGTATGTGGCCCTGGACACTGACAGCTGAGCTTAGTAGGTCCAGCAGCCAACAATGGAAACAGCAGTGACAGTACAGAGATGGTAGTCCAGTAGGTCCTCCTTGTTTTGCTATGACAACACTCCTCAGCACTACTGTGTAATTTTCCACGATAGTGTGGGAGTCAAGGCATTTAGCTGAACTAATGTGTAGCTATCTCTGTCATCGGTATGCAATAGATAATGAACAGGAGGTCTGTTATATCATCATTTTATATATGGAATAATATACCCCCTATTGTAAATTATAAGGATATTAGAGGTAATTATAAAAGTAACAGACTGGTTTTATATAGGTTATGGAACTCTTAGATCACTTCACTTAGAATAATTTAGTGTAGGGGGTATGTTATTCCTTATAATGCACGTATTTTCCTAATGAATATGGAAGTTTGTGCATCAGAGCTCATTCTTTATGGGAATTATTTACATATATTTGTGTAATATATCGAATTAGAAACAAAATTTTCAGTCACAGTGTTCTCCTCTCGAAGAACAATATTTTAAATATACTGCATATATAAACACAACATAGTCCATATATTATCATAATATTATTTTGCAGAAGCAGGAACCTCACAAATATTTTTTTAGTAGACAAAGAAAACCAGACTGAAGATTTGCTCCAGAGGAGGGATTCAATTAGCCATAATGTACCTCAGAACATCGAGGCCATTGGACTTTTACAGAAATCTCAGCTGATTTTTACAAAAATGAGCAGAGATTTTACCTAAGTAATAGTAAAAATGTTCAGCCGTGGTGTTATGAGGAACATCGTGGCTACTTGAATTCCCCCTTAGAGTTTAAAACAAATAATGAAGTAATGTAACATTAAACAAATAATGTTTAATGTTACATTATCAGTTGCTTTCTCATGCAGCAGAATGGTAAGGCATAACCCTAGAGATGAGTCAGTGGAAAGGGATTATTTTTTCTGGTATAGGAAGGATCCCATTTAGGAGCACTCCTGGGGGTAAATGTATCAAACTGTGAGTTTCCGGCGACTTTGAAAAGTGGAGATGTTTCCTGTAGCAACCAATCATATTCTAATTATCTTTTATTTAGTACATTCTACAAAATTATAGCTAGAATCTGATTGGTTGCTATAGGGAACATATCCACTTTTCAAACTCGCCGGAAACTCGCAACTTGGTATATTTACTCCCTGGTGTCAGCAAATGAGGAATTATTATTATTATTATGAATAATTTATTTATATAGCTCCAGAATACGCCACGAGTTGTGTGTGTGTTTGTGTTTTGTAAAATGGTAATAATAAATCCATTTTTCTATTTTATTTCAGGTGTGAAAATTGTGGTGCTGTCTTCCACACCGACTGCAAATTGAAAACCATCCCATGTCCCAGGTGTGTGCGTAAGGAGCTGCAGAAGAAGCAAAAGTCATTCTGGAAAAGGCTGAATGTGGATGACAGCCTGGATGAATCCTGCAATATGTTTGAGCTGTCTTACCAGAGCACATGACCACAGACTGTGTACACCTCCAAATTAATGCGTTCGCTTTCCCTTCCCAAACGCTGCATAACTAACCAAACCAATATCCCTATTAGAATTGATAGCCAAAATGATAGTTGGTACCTGCTAAGATGTTGCATAAGAAGATTTCAACTAGCTTGCATATATTAGCTTTCCCTCTAATCAATGTTATTAATTGACTTTATGGCATCTTTAGTCATACCTCTAGAATAAGGGAATATGCCATAATAGAAGTCATTGATATTTTACTGCATGCACATGCTTTTTCCAGGATTATACATATATATATAAGATAGTGGGAATTATTTATAATGGACAGGTGCAATGTACCCGATTGTGACTACTTTTTTGCACACTCACCCACATATGGATGCCTACAACATGCTGCTGGTCTGGGATTTTCTTGTGTGTACTGAGCATGTGCGCAACTAATGGACAGCGGCAGTCATGTTGAAACAGCACCTAAATGTGTGCTTGTGTATCTCAATGTAAATGCCAGCCTTGCACATTCAACATATTGACTCTGCGCACTTTCACCATACCTGTTGTAAAGCTAGTGACAACTTCATCTTGTCTGGAATATCAAATTATGCCATCTTCTTGTTCATGATCACCATATGCAGTGTCCATCGCTAATGATTCGCTGTTTAACATTGTGGAAAAGTAATTTATCTGGTGTAATGGGACTAGACATATATTTACAGTTTTCATTTTTATTGTTACACAGGACTATTGAAATCATTGTATTTATTGGCTGTTGGGACATTACAGGTCACCTTATTTATTACAGAACTGTATATTAGAACTTCAGCACTCCTGCTGGCGCTGAACTGCATTTCCCATGATGATCAACTAGCCACTAATTGCCCACCCCTGCTGGACATTGTGCAGACCTGCAAAGACTTTAATAAAATCAGTTTAGCTGCAAAGTAGTTGTCATGTTTGTTCCATGAAAAGATATCAGAACCTGTAGAGGATTCAGCCTAATTGTATTTGTCAGGTTTCAGATTACGGTGTGTTGTATGAAAAGTGTCGCAGGTGTTCCACACGCACTCTCATGTGTTCCCTTTTCTTCTCTAACCATCAAGGAGAAGGATTTTTTTTCCAAGAACAATACATTGCTGTCTTTTGTTGTTCTTTTTCTTTGCAAAAAAGCAAATCAAGAGCAATCTTTGTACAATGTATTAATCAAGACCATTTAAACAGAAATGCATTTAATGTTTTGTTTATAAATACACTTAGAATGACATTAGTATGGCTTCAATCTGCATGGTACAAATATTGGAACTCTAGGGTGGTAAATACTTCATAACATCACTTTGTATTGTACTATATACACTACAAAGCATAGTGTTCTCTATCTGGTATTTAAATGTAATGATGCCTTTAATCTAGAACAGGCCTGGCCAACCTGTGGCTCTCCTGGTTTGTGAAACTGCAAGTCCCAGAATGCCCTGCCAGCCATTGGCTGCCTTTATACTGGCAAAGCATGCTGGGGCTTGTCGTTGCACACCTGGAGAGCCACAGGTTAGCCATGTCTGATCTAGAACATAGTTCAAAGGCTTATACTGGCTATTCAGCTAGTCTCAAACACTAATGTTGTACTGTGTTATGATTAAAGATAACATAGTGGCCTTGCAATATTGTTGTCTCTTATGCTAAAAACAGGGGTAATGGTCCTGTCCACCAGAATGTAACCTGTACCGTTACATGACTATATGAAAATTCCAAGCAAATTTATTTATTTTTCCAATTAAACTCCCATATTAGAACTGCGCCCTTGCCCAGACTCGCTGTGGTTTTGAAATCCAGTAGAACCTGCAATCCCATGTTTCAGGAATCACAACTTCAAGTTGGAATCTAAACTGCGGCAAATAAAGGCTGACAACAGACCTTGGACAATCCGCTTCATTGACAATCTGTAGGAGTTTATATTCAAACTCCAGACTGCGAGCTCTGGAGCATCATGGGAAGGCAGGCGCTGGGAAATTTCTCCCCAAGCGGTTCTTCAAAGATCGGTAATGTGAAGGGTATTGCAAAAAATAAGTACTAGTACAAAAATAGATTTTTGCATAGAAAAGTTAGCAGGAATGTTATGTAATACAAATTAATCACCAACTCACTGAAGTACTATATTCTTCTTACATAATGATCCCATTAGCTAAAGTTTTAAATCATGATTAGTTCAATGTACTGGTATCTCAGTATATTGTGTTATGCATAAGTAGGATATACTATTTAAAATATGTGTTACATATTGTTTGGCAATCAATACCCAGATACGTGTTAGCTGAACTTCAGATCGAATTTACTCTCTTATAATACCTCATGGGTGCAGTACAAATCATCAACACACAAAAAAAGTTAACTCTTTCTGTACTAGAGATCCCATAAGAGCTTGAGGAGGCATAAAGAGGATTATGCTAAAGAAATGTGATCATACTTAGACATCACTAAATGCTCTCATTCTACTTAAGACAGCTGCTTTTTCTGAGCATTAGTGCTGTCTTTGTACTAATGTATCTTTAAGCTTCAAACTCTTAAACAGCTAAATGGATCTTAGTTAAACCAAGATGAGGTTTAACTATTCTAAGTTTCAATGTTGGTGTTTCAATAAAAGCATGAAATATGTGAACTTTAGAATGTCTGGTGTTTATGTGTTTAATTTTCCATAGTAATTGTATTTTTCAAAATGTGAATACAGTGGAAGTCATTTACGGAGCACACTTGATGTGTACCAGAAAATGCCTTGGTTTTGCATCACTGCACCTGGATGGTACACCTAGCACACTTCAAATTGTATGATGGTACACCTAGAACACAAGTTGTATGCCTTTTCCCTGCCATCGTTAGATGACTCTGCAAGCTAGAAGTGCATCGGGGGGTGTCAAGAGATGGAGAGGAGCATTATGCATAAGTATAAACATCAGATAAAAAATAAACTTTTCATTTTTTCTCCCAAACTATTTATTGGAGTGTGCCGAGAAATGCTCTTTATTGCTGAAGTGCAACATTGAGACACAAACTGGTAAAATTCACTACTTTTGTGGAGTGGAAATAAATGTGTGTCTCTCAGCACAGTAAAGAATGCCCCTAAAATAAATTTCCACCACCCTTTTAACTCATTTCAACAATCTCGCATAAGAATACCTAATTTCTGCACTGCTCAGCAAGACTCAACACGTGCTTACTCCGTACTTTGCATGATGCACCCACGCTTTGTCCAACTGGTCCCCTCAACCTGTGCAGATTTATGCAATCACCACCATCTTGTACTGCAAACCCTTGTTCTAGGAAATCTAGGTGCATAATAGATCCAAAGCGGGCACTTTGTCCTTCATAAATGACCTCTATTGTCCGGAGAATCAAAATGTTAAAATTCCAGCATAATCAAGATGTTCAACACATACTTTAATAAGTACTGTTAACAAATCTGTTGAGCTTCCTAGTTAGATTGAAGTTCTGTTCTATTGATTCTACGCAGCCGGCATGAAATGGGTCATCTATATATATTGTCTTCCTAAAGCTGTGTCTATATCTTATCATAATCCACAGTTAACTTATCATCCTTGAAACCCCCATGTCTCCTGAATCTTTATATCTGTCCTATATTACCAGTGGAATTTGTTAACTTGAAATGCTCCCAGAACCAAATTTCCTGGTTCACATACAGTATATTACACAAAAAAGTGGTAATAGGTTTCGACTAGGCCACATTGACTGTCAAACAAGGTGAATACCTTGCTTTAGGTGACGTTTTAAACCGGATAAGCAGATAACTTCATATGAAGCTTGTTGCTGCCTCTAACCATAATTCTGCAAGCTGCATAATACAGAGATTTGAAAATGGTCTTGCTTTGCTGAACAATGCCCATATGCTAAATAAAAAGTAAGGAAGGATTGTTTGATTGGTTGAGAGAGGGATTAGGTTTGGAATATGATCTACAGCATTCTGGACCTCAGGATTCCTAAGACACCAACGGAAATCTAAGGCTGACTTTTATGGACTGCTAAAAGTCAATGTCCCAGTTGTTTATTTCACAGAAATATTAATCTAAACCCTTACATACATGACATCAGAGCATTCAGATAGAGTGGTGGGTAAATTTGTGTTAAAACTAACTCAACTGTATATAATAGTCAAATATTTTTTTTTACTTTTCCCAGCAAGCTAAATCAAACAAATGTTGCACCTAGAAAATGTTGTTGTGGACAATCTTGCAGTTAGAGACAACATTTGCATTAACCCAACAACCAATCAGACACTTGCTTTTATTGTCTGACCTTCAAAAGCCAGATAAAAAGCTAATTGCTTATTGGTTGCTGTGTCTCCTTGCAAAAAAAAACATAATAGAGATTGAGTTAATTAACTCATTCTCGTGAAATGTTGTCCTCTTACTTTATTGGCAAGTGTATGGTAAATTACTATGCAAAAACCTTGTGCCACAATAAGTCCTTGTTACACACTGACTTTATTTACCATGCCCATCCAGTCTAGCTTCTCCCCACCACTGCTTCTAGCAGCGGCTAAGGTGATCTCGCTCCTCCCTGCTGCTTCTTCTAGTAGGCACTCCACTGTCTTCTTAGAACACTTGTGGGTAATTCAAACAAGCACTGTGTATTTAAACGTGGATCTGTACACTATTACACAGAAAATCAGGTCTTCTGCCTCTAGCAACCTGCACCTGCATATGGGTCTCTGTTGCTGTCCTGCCAGTATCAAGTGTTTCTCGTTTTTGACTCTGGCTTAGTTTGTGGACTTCCCTTTTGGTTCTGACTTGACTCCCCATTTCCCAACTGCTTCACAGATTCCTGATCCCGGTATGTTCAAACTTCCATCCTAGTTCTTATTTGGTGACCTTTCTGCTTTTTACAGATTCTGTGCTCTGTCACCAGTTCCGTTGTGTCACGTCAAAGGACAGTATAGAGGGCGGTAAACTGTGGGCTCCCGGCAGCGAAGCCCAAAATTTCCTTGCAGGTTTCCTAGTGAGAACCAATGGAAATGTTAGACTCCGCTCCTCTTTTCTGCCTGTGATAACTTTAGCTTACATTAAGAATCCATCATCTTGTGTCTTGAATCTTAACAGTCCGGTTGAAGAGATTGGATCATCGCAGGCTTTAACACAGTATTTGACAGTAATTAGTCCAGGAGAGACTTGAAAGGAGCGTTTGCACCTCTGAAAAACTGATAAATTTGTTTATTTCTCGCCCAGGCCTGTAACCTATATATTTAATGGCATTTGCTTGCTCCCCCACTGAGAATTTAATGTGGATAATAAAGTCTTTCTCTAGATTAGAACTAAAAGGAGCTGGTGTTCTAGGATGAAAAATGTGGCACATGGTTGGACGTGAGCCATGGTCAGCCATTTGGGCTGTCTTCAGTCCAACACCCTATTCATTTCACAGGTCAACTACAGAGATCAGACTTAATGCTGGGAAGTGGTCCAACAATAACATATTCTCATTATTTGCCGTGTGAAAATAAATTTACAAATAAATATATGGAGAGATAGACAGATTTTTAAACCTTTGTGTCAACACAAAGATATATTTATCAGCTCCTACAGTAACCAAGCTTTCTACTCTCTGTGTACATTGAAATTCATTGTGCACACCTCTCAGTAATTTATATTTAAGTCAAATTGATAGCAAGGAATGCATTTAAAGGTCGCTGAGTACATTGCATCTACAACCATTCCTGACCAATGAATTAAAAACTAGGGGCCTGATTCATTAAGGATCTTAAATGAAGAAATATCTTATTTCAGTCTCCTGGACAAAACCATGTTACAATGCAAGGGGTGCAAACTAGTTTTCTGTTTTGCACATAAGTTAAATACTGACTGTTTTTTCATGTAGCACACAAATACTTGATAGCTTATTTGTACACTGAAATTTAAAGTTGATATTTGTGTGCTACATGAAAAAACAGTCAGTATTTACCTTATGTGCAAAACAGAATACTAATTTGCACCCCTTGCATTGTAACATGGTTTTGTCCAGGAGACTGAAATCAGATACCTCTTCATTTAAGATCCTTAAAGAATCAGGCCCTAACTTTTCGAATCACTTACAGACAAAAGCTTCCTAAAATCCAGTGAACTACCAAAAGGGACAGACATTGACTATTTCCTTTTCATTATCTTTTTAAGGCTATGCATCGCTACATCCATGTTAAATAAAGCAAGATGTTTTATTATCTGTTCATTCTGAATATTCTTTAACATAACAGCAAAAGTCATTTACAACTCCTTACCGCACTTTATACATAATTATATGAAATGGGACATGCCAATACTCATTTCTGCTGGGAAACCAATAGCTGTTATACATACTTTCCCTATATTTTGTGGGCTTGAGAGACTAAAATAAGGAATGCACAACAAAAATAACTGCTAAAATTATGTGGGCTTTACAGTTTTACCATAAAATATGTTTTTATAGCCTCACATTCATGACTCAGCACTCCTACCAACCTTAATGAATGGGTAGATCATTTTGGGCATCGTGCTTTGGCAGAAAGTGTATTCGGTCTCATTTTAAACCTTGTAGATGGCTTCAGCATCATGTTTTATTTGTATAGGGATATGAACACCTATTTTAATAAAATACAATTTACTTTCTATTTGAAATTTGTCCTAAGAGTATTAAAACAAGGCCATTCACTTAACATAAGAATTACTGTGTAGTCTGGACTAATTGTATTGATGTACTCTAGTGTTAAGAATCTATGTGAATAATAATAAAAATCACAGTAAGCAGAAATACAAAACAATATTTCTCCCCTAAATCCAGCAAACCAAAGTAGTGGTGGGTAGCAGCCAGCCCTGGTCAATTTAAAGTCTATTGCACAAGTAGAGCACGAGTTAGCATAATGTGGGAAGACTAGACTATCAGCCCACCTGAATCTCTTTCACCAGTTTGCACAGTAGAAAAAATGAATAAATATGCATATATGAAAACATCTACCAACTGTGTATATACAATGTGTGTGTGTGTGTGTGTGTATATATATATATATATATATATATATATATATATATATATATATAGATAGATATAGATCGATAGATATGTGTATATATATAGATATGTGTATAGACAGTTATATATATTGTGTATATATATAGATAGATATGTGTATGTGTATAATATATAATATACTGTAGTACATCACACACTTATACATTCTTAAACTTAATTTGTTTGATATACTAATGATGTCTCTTATTTTGCTGTTAGTAAGGTTCCCATAGAGATAATGTATTTGCTTACACAGTAAATCTCTGAGAAGTTTCACTCAATTAAGTATCATATTTGAATAGAGCCAATTTGCATACAAGTCAAATAAAGTCAAAGTACATTTTATTGATACTTTTACAGAGATTACAGTGTCTTAAGGCCCATGTATGTGTGCATTTCTTGGGAGTTGTAAAGGTAGCATGTAATGTAGAGATCACGAGTAGAAACAAATTTACGAATTTGTTTTGCAGTAAAGTAATAATTGTTGCATAATTATATTGCATTTTTGTACCCGATTCTGGATATTGTACACAGATATTTTCACATACTACAACAGTCTATCAGGAGAACAATGGTAATTAAACTGCTTAAAAAATGACATCTCCACTGTTGACCACATGCAAACTGCCACCTTGTTCAGAAATCAACTATCTAGTTGTGACCAGACATTTTCTACAGAAGACAGAGTAAGTACTTTGCAATCACATTCCACAGATATCTAGGGTCATATATTATGTTTTCTGATACTTCATACTCCCATGCCAAGAGTTAAATGTAAAACCTTTTCTAACAAATATCTTCCAAAAGCATCTCTCTCTGACAGAAGTGTAGGAAAACAGGCGATACAATATTGCAGGCTACCACTTACCAGGCCTTATTCACTTTCCTTACGGTGCAGTTACCATCTCTGGATACAGGAATGACACACACTTGTGGATGGCAATAAATATATGCTGAAATCAGGTTAATTCAACAAATATAGCAGCAACTAAAACATTTCTTGTTAGTCAGTCCAGAGAAAACTCTCCTTCAACCAGAATTCCCTTCTCAAACAAAAGTCCCAACAGCTCTTATCCCAACTTTTATGACCTGTTCCTCCAGGAGATACCAGAGAACAGGTCATGTGAAAGGGGGCAGAAGGGGGGCGGGGTGACACCTAAACTGCAGGCAATTAAGTCATAACCATTTTTAGATTGTTTTAAGACCTGCTTCTGAATTGCTGGATAGCTGAAACATCAACTTTTATTTAATGTTTAATGGTACTGTTTTAATTTAAGATGCCCAATATCTATAAGTGTGTGGTTATAATTTGATACATAGCATCTCCCTGTAGCAAATCTTAACGAACACAACTAGTGTAGAGCAGCTGCTTTTCATTACGAACAGGCATTGAAGAAGGATATGAAGGAGTGATGCACTTCATATGAAGCACAATGTGCTGCATCTCTTCAAATCTTGCAAGGTAACTGCATTGCCTCATGATTGATACAGACCTCTTTGGAAATTTCAATCATAGCTGGAAGGCTAAGTCCTGTTTAAGCCAGATGCGGTCTGCACTATTGAGGCTACAACTCTTGTCCTCTTTTCTTGACTTTCATGGTAAGTTTATAAAAAATATATGCAGATGGAATTTAAACACTAACTAGCACATCTAGCTCTTCTCTTTATTTTAGTTAATGTGCTATGTCCAGGATAGACCTATGTTTATACCAGCATGATAGCAGTGTAACATCATTCAATTTGCAAGTAGTAAAACAGTAGATTAATCTATGTGTATATTTTTTCTTTTATTGTTATAAGTGTCAGCAAAATTTTAAACTGATCTGTTGCTGCCACAAACTACGCACATGCACTTCCCTTGTGGTTTATGCTTTAGTAGTGTTGTCAATCACTCTTCTCCACTTTTTGAGACCCTTCCTAGATTACTGATCATTAATATGTTTGATTCATTTTGAGATATTGAATACATGTATAATTGTTTGTCAGTAAATTATATTAAATTGTCAGATTGATGAGTGGGCAACTCTGACCATTGTGTGTGGCTCTATAAATCAATAGCATTTTAAAAATATACCGGGTGACAAAGTGCTGCTGTTATCAGACAGCCGCAGAGGTGGTGACACCCTGTAATATTGTGTTAAAATAACACAGGATATTAGTTTTGAGTTAGGGGTTAAAAGAAAATGAAATAGGACTGGCTAAACAAATATCACACCCTCAGCAGGAGAATAATCCTATTTTAATCCACTTCCTGTGCTGATATATAGCCGCTACTTGCAAGCAGCAAGACTGGAACCTTTCCTGCAGATTTTTAACTTATAATAAAAACAATTAGCTGGATCCAGACATAAGTGCAAATGTTAAATAAGCACAAACGCAAATCTAAATAAACTGTACAGTTTTGTGCTGAATATATATATATTTTATACACAGAGGGGCAGGTTGGGCAGGGGGGCATCTGAATTTTGTTCCCTTATTATATGTATGTGTGTATATATATATATATATATATATATATATAGATATATATATATATACTCTGTACTGTGCAAAAGTTTTAGGCAGGTGTGGAAAAAATGCAGCAGTAGGAATGCTTTCACAAATGAAAGCCGTAATAGTTAATTTGTATCAATTAACAAATTGCAAAGTGAATGAACAGGGGAGAAATCTAAATTAGATTAATATTTGGTGTGACCACCCTTTGCCTTCAAAACAGCACCAAAACTTGACATGGAGGTTGTTCCAAACATCTAGGAGAACGAACCATAGATCTTCTGTGGATGTAGGCTTGCTCAAATCCTTCTATCTCTTCATGTAATCCCAGACTCGATGATGTTGAGATCAGGGCTCTGTGGGGGACATATCACTTGCAGGACTCCTTGTTCTTCTTTACACTGATGATAGATCTTAATGACATTGGCTGTATGTTTGGGGTCATTGTCCTGCTACCGAATAAAGTTGGAGCTAATCAGATGCCTCCCTGATGGTATTGCATGATTGATAAGTACCTGCCTGTATTTGTCAGCATTGAAGACACCATTAATCCTGACCAAATCTCCAACTCCACTTGCTGAAATGCAGCCCGAAACTTGCAAGGAGCTTGAACAGCACATATTGAAACCCCAGCCTGCCTTGAAATCTTTGCCTGGGAGAAACCTTGCTGATGCAGTATAACTTGTGTCTTGTTGCTGTGGTCAGTCTTTCCATGATGTTTGACCTGTGACATGAAACTGTTTTCCACAGTCTCACCTTTGCAGCAGAACTTGGTTGTTCCTCACCCAGTTTTAAGCCTCCTACACAGCTGTTTCTGTTTCAGTTAATGACTATGTTTCAACCTACAAATGAAAATGATGATCATTATCACCTGTTTGGTATGATTAGTTAATCATACACCTTACAATAATCCTACAAAATCCCTGACTGTGCAAATGTACCTAGAAGAATTGATTCTGTTTTGAAGGTAAAGGGTAGTCACACCAAATATATATCTATATTTCACTATATGGAAAGAAGTATTTGGCCACACTGGTATATGAGGTTATGTGGGGGTCATTATGAGACAATATAGACGCATATGAGGCTATAAGACATCATTATCATGCTCTTGATGCTATATGGTGGTATAAATGGGCTATATTGTGGCATGAAGCTGTTATACTTGTCAAGTAACTATATATTATGGTGAGCACTGGGACTGTGTGTTGAACAAGTAGACATATTGTGCAGAATGTGCTGGACATTGAGATGTACATGACTGACAGCTGGTTCAGATGTCCACAGTATATGCTTTTTGTTCCCATACCACATATAATGAATATTCGTTAGCATTACTATGTGCAATGCTGTGCATAGGACACCAAACTATTTTTACAATAGCTCGCATGCTAAGTAATACACAAAGAGTACAGCATTTCTTTTTTGCCATATCATGCATGTCAAGTAAATAGCACACCAAGTGTACCAGTTCGATACTGTTATACACTCTACGCTAGGCATGGCACACTAATCAAATTATTCTGTAAATATTTTTTAATCCAGACTGCTGAATGCCATAATAGGATCACATTTTAAACATATTTTCAAAATGGCAGTTAACTAATTTAGACTTGTACAGCAAGAAAATCTGCATAATATGCAGCCATCAGCTTCATGGTTGTTATACACCAACTCCATAAAAATGTAAATTACAGTAAGTGATCTTTTATTGGCAATGACTGTTGTATTCCTACTTGCCTATATCCTCAGTCTTTGAAGCAACCATGATCATCACCACATTGATGACACTCCTGTCACTAAATCTCATGCATGCTCACCACTACTAGTAGCAATGAGTGTGTGAGAAGGGAAGAGAGAAGACTACTCCCAGAGAAACCTTTTGCTCAGAGTGCTGAGATATTGAAATTCCACGTACATGACTAGACACATTTTCACAGTTTTATGCTGGGAATAATTTATAACTTTTTAATCCATTCAAGCAAATTTTAGGTTATTGCTTTAGGGACAAATAGGATTTTCTTTTAGTAGAGAAAAAGACAAAAGTCATAAAAATACACTTTATTAAATATTGTTATAGTTACTTTTACATACATTGAAATGAAAAATAATTGTTTAGTACCGCCAAGTTGTAGCGGCTGCCACTGATACCTAAACTTTTAGAACAAAATATGAGTGATCTTCCCCTATAGAAAGCCGTCTTTCGAAATAAAGATAGATGTTCTCACGAGTTGGGTACGAAATTACGAGTGTGATGTCACCGACGACAAGAACACCGACCAAAAAAGTCTGATTTGCAAAATCACCATTAAAACCAAAAGCAGACTTAGCATAAAAATTACAATGTACATAACCAACCTGCTTCTCTTATATACCGAACCCTGGCAAAGACGGCAGTTTGTAATCACGTTAATTTGCATAGCGAGTTCCTCTTTTCTGTATTTAAACCGGCAATGACAGCAACGATGTGTAATGTATAACTGTATAGCCTGTGAATTGACCTAGCAAAGTGTTTGCCTGTTGGCATTGCCGCTTTAAATACAGAAAAGAGGAAGCCGCTATGCAAACTGATGTGAATACAAACTGCCATCTTTGCCAGGGTTCGGTATATAAGAGAAGCAGGTCAGTGATGTAGATTGTCATTTTTATGCTAAGTCTGCATTTGGTTTTAATAGTGATTTTTTAAATTAGATTTTTTTTTTGAGGCGCCAATCGACCATTTGGGACGACTTTCGGCCATCGTGTCATTACACGACTTTCGAATGAGCGGTCTTATTTCGGATGGTTGGGGCGATTATTGGACGAAAAACCTGTAGTGTGTACCCAGCTTAAGTAACAGGTAATCAATCAGTAAAGCAGACAGCAAAACAGCAGGTAAACGAGATGCAGTCACAACTCTATAACCGGCAGAGAGAGGAGGTCCTTACTGCTATTTAAAGTAATGCCACTCAATCAGAATCCCCCCAGCAATCACAATATGATCACAAAAAACAATCAACATGGGAAGACTATGCAAGCAGAAGCAGGAAGTAGCTCCCGGCTACCTAGCAGCCAGGACGGAAGAGGATCAGATCGAGCCAATATGTGTTCTTCACTCAATGGCTGCAGAAGTTATAGGGAAAGAAACAAGGTACCTTTTTGTTTGCTTTTATTTTTTACCCCAACAACTTTCCATACTTTTAAGAACAGGAGACCTTTTGAAGTCACCAAGCTTCAAATAGTTCTCCCTATCTTTTATTACTAATAGATCTAATGCAAAAGGGATCTAATAGTCAATAAAATAGCAGTAACTATTATCTCCATTTGTGCATTGATCTATTAGTAATGCCTTGCATGAGATAGTAGTTTTAGCTATTCAAAGTAAGGACCCATGCCTACCAACCTGGAGGAAGTCCGAAGCCAAATCTCTTGTCGTTCTCCATTGTTTAAATATTATGATCACTGTTAGTACAGATCACAGAGCCAGGAACACAATGGTTCCTGGCCCAATAGCTGGAGCCACCAAGTGTGACTGACAGCTGTGATAATTCCATCTTGTCATTCCAAGGTTTCTGAATTTTCAGAATACCTATGTTTTAAAATTTGTACATGAATTTGTTGGATATGTCAACAAACCAATGAGCATGTTTTATAAAATGTACCATTGCATGGTTAAACCCTAAACTTTAAAAATTTGTAGACAACATACAACTAAAGGCGTCAGATCTATTATCTGGAAACCCATTCATTATCCATAAACTTGTAAAACTAAGAAAGAATAATAAAATAAATAAAATAAATAATTGTTGCTAATGATAATCGTGATAATGTCATACACAAATACAAGATCACCAAATGCCTGCTCCTACAGTCATTGGGAGGAGCACTGCTAAACAATATAGCGACAGTTGAATACTTATGGTGGTGTTGGAAAAGACAGGAGTAATTTGTTTATGTAATATATGGAATTTTAGAAATGGTCTTGCAAATTATGGAAAGGTCCTTATCTAGAAAGCTGTTAGTCATAAGGAAACCAGATAATAGACCCCTTACCTGTGTATTCAGTTTACTATAAGACAGGTAAGAAAATGAGGAGGTTTAGTTCTCTAATAACATACAGTTGCTTTGCAAGTACCCAGCCCACTGCCAGGAACCAGAACATTATGTATCTAAATGCACAGTAATGGTATTATCCCAACGTCAAAGTCTTGTGATTAGAAGCCAAGTACAGATGGATCTTCATGCATAAAGGAGAGGCACAGTACTAGCTAGTACTTGTTTTTTGTTTGTGTTCCTTTCCCATGAGCATATAAGTGGTATCCTCGGTCATACACTAGCTCTTTACTTGGAGAAAGGTTGGCACATCTAAAAAGGCCCTGTTTTGTATCCATTCAAATACAAAACTCTGCTCTTTTCCCCAGACACCCATACCAAGCAATCAATTTTTAAACTGATTTCTTAACAGTTATGCAAGAATCTCAAGGCAAACCAATTTATTATGATACTTGTATGTCATTCCCGTTTCTCCTATTCCATTTAAGAGTTTGCCTATTTGAAAAGTAGAGTCCCCCTCTCCTTCTTTCCTTTGCAAGTTTCCTTCACAAACACCTAATTGTCACTGCCAATTAGTACATTGTTAGCATACACAATGGCGTTACTGTAGCCAGTGGATGGTCTGCTTTTGTGCTTCTTCAGTCAGCCATGGGGGCAGTCAAGTTTCATTTAGGGCTGAGCATAACATGGACACAAAATGCCATCAGAAAACTAAGGGAAAAATAGAGAAAAGGGGGAGGAGATAGATGGGTGTTTGAGGAGTACCAGGGCCGGAGTATGAATGCTATTCAAGTGTTAGCTCAACTTGGTGAAAGGCCCAATGTTCAGGTCTTGCTTTGAAAACTCCTCTCTCAAACACAAAGGCAAGCTAGGCAGTTGCAGTAATTAGTGCTCTAACTGTGCTGTGTCCACTGTGCCTGTAATACCAATTGTCCCCATGTTTACACTCTCTCCCGCCAATCAAATAATATGAATGGGGTGCTTTTCTTCATCCTCAGAGGTCTGCAGCCTTTCATTCAGATACTTCATGATTGCTTCACCATCTTAGATTGTAACCCCTCACTGCCTGAATATATGATCTTCTCACTATTGCTTAACTCAAAAAAAGATGCAATGCTTACTCATTTTTATTTTATATATGCTACAGGGGCACAGACATATTTTAAAATAATTTGCATGTACACTTTGGTGCTAGGCAGATGCAGCTAAGCACATCATATTCTGAATAGTTTAGATTGGCCCTAGGGCCACATGTGGCCCTCCAAGCCTTCAAATGTGCCCCCCAACTCCCCCCTACTTTATCATCAAATTTTTATATAGTTTGTAACACTTTTTTTAAAATGCCTCTTGATATAGTGGTATAGAGAGGTGTCTCTGTCTTTGATTAAGTGTTTTAACTTATAATTGAGATTAGGGAAATATGTGGCCCTTTTGAAGATCAGAGGGCCACCACATGTGTCCCCTGAAATGTATCAGATTACCCATCACTGGTCAAGATGAACTTTGGTGCGCTAAAATTCCCATCATATGTGCACTGAACTTGGTTATAATGTAACATTCTGTATTTTAAACACCACTTCAATAAATATTAATCTATAAAACCAAGGGGTAGATTTAAAAGTGGATTTGTAGCAATCAAACAGATTTTAACTATAATTTTGTAGAATGTACAATATAAATGATAGCTAGAATTTTATTGATTCCTATGGTGAACACCGACACTTTTTATTTTTAGTTTTGATAAATGTACGCCCAAGAAATGAACAAAATATATTGTTAATTACAAGCACTATACATACCATTAGTCGAAGCTGGACAACACTAACAAAAAGAGAAGCTTGCAGGGTCTAAAATTTCCAGACAGTTCCTAGATATTTAGGAACAGTTGGGGTATTGCTTGGACTGGTAAAAAGGGTGAAAATAAGGCCATTGCTGCTATAAAATGTTGAACTGTGATGCCATAAGAATTGTTATTTATTTATAGGACCCCACTGGCATGGGAAGAAACCACATAGAAGAAGAAACCACATGGATGGAATTTGATCCCATGCTTTTTTCAAATTTTGCTTGACTCCGATCAGGTTGTACGGGCAAGGCTGATGAACAGAGATGTTTAAATCATTCCACAGACTCTCAGTGGGATAGAGGCCTTGGCTTTGACTTGGCCATCCCAGAACATTATATTTTGATATTTATATTGCTGTATGCTTTGTGTCACTGTCCTACTGAAATATAAATCTTCTCCAAAGTTCGAGGTCCCTGTTGACTGCAGAACTTAGCTGGATTAAGGGGGGCACATGCCCCGGGCTCCCCTCTCTCTGAGGGCCCCCCCCACCGCCTGGGAGGAGAGTAGCTGCTGCAAGTGGAGGTAGAGGTCGGCGATGTAAACCCCTGCCCTGCCTGGTGTTCCTTATGTTTATATTAACTTTCTTTCTCACCACCCCTTCCCTGCTCGTGGCAACCCCCCTGCGCTGTGGATGCACAAGCGGGGGAGGGGTGGTGAAAAAGAATGTTAATAATAACATCATTCGTAGTCAGTGGCAGCAACAGGCAGCCAATCATGAGGCTGCCTGTTGCTGATTGGCCTCAGGCAGGAAGTGCTAATTTCACTTCCTGTCTGAGCATTGCGGAGTGATGCAGCAGAGAGCAAGGTAAGTGTGTGTGTGTGTGTGTGTTTTGACACGGGGGCTTGTGGCAGTGTAATGTGTGTGAGGGCAGCAGGGGGCTTGTGGCAGTGTAATGTGTGTGAGGGCAGCAGGGGGCTTGTGTCAGTATAATGTGTGTGAGGGCAGCAGGAGGCTTGTGGCAGTGTAATGTGTGTGAGGGCAGCAGGGGGCTTGTGTCAGTATAATGTGTGTGAGGGCAGCAGGGGACTTGTGGCAGTATAATGTTTGAGGGCACAAGGGACTTGTGACAATGTAATGTGTGAGGTAGGTATTGGCTAATCAATGGGTGTTATTTTGTTTGTGGGGTGATGGTGGGGCAATTTAATTTAATAGTGGGGTTGGTGCAGACTTACCAATGTAGGATGGGATGATTAATTTAATGTTGGGGTGGTTTAGGCGCTATTAATTAAATGTGTGGCAGAGTTTTGGAAAAAGGATTGCTATTTCTTAAAAGTGAATGCAAGTTATTTAATGTATGGTAGGAAATTTTAATAAATGTGATTACTATTAATTTAATGTTGGGGTTGTTTGGGGGCAATGGGTCTTTTTATTAAAGGTGAATAACATTATTTTACAGTCAGGCTGGTTACAGGAAAGGGGCACTAATAATAAAACATGAATTGTTTTGATTTAATGTCGGACTGCATAGAGGCAGGAAGGCCTACTGTGTTTACTCATTGCTGATATTTCTATATGTCATGTACCTATTCTATTTCCAAACAGGGAACCAACTTTCCAGGATCCAGACAAGCACAACTGAGCTTAGGACCCAAGCGGCAGCAACAAGTATTGAAAGCATTAAGAACAGGTAGGAGAGAGCAGGACATTCTGCCAACTGTCCTGATTCTGGTGGGGCAGTCCTGAGTTTGGGGACTGACCCACTCAGTCAGGACTTTGTCCCGACTACAGGGACAGTTGGGAGGTATGTCCCACTTCACACTGCTCTACTCATGAATGGGGAGCTGCCTGCACCTAACAGTAGTGCACACAGTATTGTCTGTGTATTTGTCTAAAATTATAGCCATAGTACACTTTAGGCCCCCCCCTGTCTAAAGTGCCCCGGGCCCCCCAGAGCCTTAATCCAGCTCTGCTGCAGAAGGATTTCCTCCAATATTTGTCTATAGCTTACTTTTTACTGTTTTGCCCTCTATGTTCACAAGTTTTTCAGTCCTTAAAGTAGAGAAACATTGCCATAGTATTAGGCTCATGCCACCATGCTTCACAGTAGGTGTATCATTCTTGGGATGTTTGTCATTTGTAACTAACGGGTGTGGTACGAATTAACGTTGGTGGTGTAAACGACAGTGACTAGCACGAACCCACCAAAACGAAACTCACTTGCCCAACTGATAATAAATGATGACTGACCTTAACAATGACACAACAAGTCCCCGACAGTGTGATAACAAATTCCGATGAGCAGTAAGAACGGCAGCGTCTTTTGACGTCAATATAAATTGCGACCTCTTTATCAGTATCTTTAAAGTGGCAATGCCGGGTCCCTAAACCTAACCTTATTGTTATTCCTAACCCAAACGCTAAGCCTAAGTGTAAGATTTAGGTGGTATGAGAATCGTCATTGCTGCTTTAAAAAGGTCTGCAACACTATACAAGCAACTATAAGTGGCAGGGAGACAAGGTTTACATGGACCAGTGAGGAAACCTCCTAAAACACGTGTCCAGCTGACAAGATGCGGCGCCGCATAGGAGATCATTCCGGCCATTGCCCTGGTGACACCCAGGACATTGAGGGAGGATGTAACATCCTGGTCGCCATAGTGATGGCTGGGAAGTGGCCAGACATCAGATAGTGAGTTGCGACTTGTGACACTGATTCCTAAATGTTTGTACTTTCATCTTATTATTCACATATTGGCCCTGACCTTGGCTTTATTTACCATTTACTGATTTGTTCTGCCTGCCCCTAGCCTTTGGTATGTTATACTGACTTTAATCCTTTTCTGTAATGTCTATTTCCTGACCACCCTAATGTTAGCCTGGGGACCACAACGTGTGTGTTTCCCACAGTGAAGCACATCACTCCCTTACATTGGTAGCTGGTGAAACGAGATTCCCATTAGACTAAGCACCACAGGTTAGCCAGTGCAAACCACCAGCAACATAATGGGTTTACATTTGAACCAAATGTTACAGCAGCGGTAGGCTTGCACCAAACACAGATGTTCTCATTGAAGCCATAAAGTTCAGTCTCAATCTCATGAGGCCAATCCAATTTGTATGAGGTCTCCCACATGCTTTCTAGCAAGAATGGTTTCCTTTTTGTCATCCAACCATAAAGCAGATATTTGTTAAGGGTCCAGGTAATTGTTGTCCCATTGTAAGTTTATTACATCTCTGCCATAAAAGACTGTAACTCTGCCTCTTGTTGGCCTCCCTAACAAGTTTCATTTTTGCATTGATACCCAATTTTAGATGTCAACTTGTTCTTGATAAGCATACAATCAGCATCGTATTAGCCTGCCGGGGTGCTAGGGTATTCCCCGGTGGGCCCCGATGCTGGCTAGCCCCGCCTGCTCTTAGTTGTTAAGGCGAAGCAGTGAACAGTTGGTGACCTTGTCTAAACTTTTTCTAAATACAGAGAGCCCAGACGCAGCTGTGGCTCTCTGCACCTGCACTGTTAAGTTGTTGCCGTTCAGTCATGTGGGGTTATGACTGAACTTCCCATGGAGGAGGAGCTGCCGACATCCAGCCATCCAGAGGAGCTGCACGAAGGACGCAGGAGCCATTGTTGAGCAGGTAAGTAAAGTGCGCAGCCTGTCATTTCAACAGAAACGGATGAGGGGAGAGGAATGATGGATGGGGCATGAGGGATGGCTGAGGCATGAGCAATGGCTAAGGGATGAGCGGAGAGGAATGAGGCATGAGGGATGACTAAGGGATGAGGCATGAGGGATTGCTGAGGCATGGGGGATGACCAAGGGATGAGGGGAGAGCAATGAGGCATGAGGGATGACTAAGGGATGAGGGGAGAGGCATGCGGGATGACTGCGGGATGATGTCACGGGCACTAGGAGTTCCACCCAGGATTCACCAGTTGATAATGCCTACCAGAGGGGCGGGGTTTACACAGCGGTCCTCTGGCAGTAGGGTGAATAGTAGGAACGTATATAACAGCAGATGGAGAGAGAATGCCAATGGAATAGATGAGAGTCAGTGACTTGCAGCTATACTGGTAGGAGAGTCAGCGACTTGCAGCTGTACTGGTAGGAGAGTAGAGTGGACGTGAACAGGTGAAGGAAGGTAACGGGAGAGTCAGTGGTCTGCGGATAGCAAGTTGTACCACTGCTGTGAAGGGAAGACTTGTCCAGGTGCAGGTAAGTAGCGGGAGAGTCAGTGGTCTGCGTATAGCAAGGTGTACCACTGCTGTGATGAGAAGACTTGTGCAGGTGCAGGTAGGTAGCGGGAGAGTCAGTGGTCTGCTTATAGCAAGTTGTACCACTGCTGTGAAGGGAAGACTTGTCCAGGTGCAGGTAGGTAGCGGGAGAGTCAGTGGTCTGCGTATAGCAAGTTGTACCACTGCTGAGATGAGGTGAGGACTTGTCCAGGTGCGGATAAGTGGAGGAGTGATAAGAGTCTATAACTGTATAAATACAATTGGAGAGCAGAGGAGCTAGTCCCAAACAGATATGCAGCGTCACAGCTAACAGTCTATAGCGGGTATGTATACCGCTGCTGAGTAGAGAGGCTTGTCCAAAGCGGATATGCAGGATAACAACTGATAGTCAATAACAAGTATGCATATCGCTGCTGAGTAGAGAAGCTTGTCCAACGTGGATATGCAGGCACAGCAGGAGAGCTGAGAGACTGTAGCGGGTATGGAAACCGCAGGTGAGCAGAGCAGGTAATCCAGCAGACAGCTGAAGACACAAGCAGGACACAGGAGTCAGTAGCGGGTATGGGAACCGCCGATGAGCAGAGCAGGTAATCCAGCAGACAGCTGAAGACAAGAGCAGGACACAGGAGTCAGTAGCGGGTATGGGAACCGCCGATGAGCAGAGCAGGTAATCCAGCAGGAAACTGAAGATACGAGCAGGACACAGGAGACACCTTCAGAGACTCACAGGGAATGAGACTCAAGATCAGGCAACGATACCATGGCCACAAGTGCCTTAAATAGGGAGAGGTGATTGATCCACCAATTAGGTTAAAAGCAAGGTCATAAGAGTTCATGGATGCTGCGCATGCGCAGTCCATCAAGATGGCGGACGGCCACGACTCAGGACAGGCGCCGGCAGGAAGGATAGAGAACCACGCACCAGCGCAGAGGCACTCACGGTCCGGTGAGTGACAGATGAGGCATTAAGGGGTGACTGAGTGATAAGGGGAGAGGAATGAGGGATGACTAGGAGATGAGGCATGAGGGATGGCTGAGGCATGAGGGATGACTGAGGGATGAGGCATGAGGAGAGGACTGGGTAAGTCACAACCTACTGGGGTTTTTTAGTATGATAAGCATGTCTGGCTGGCACATGTCTTACAGGATATACAACAAGTTGTGGTTTGGCTTATGTCACAAAAAGATAATATACTATTAATTGGGAGTGGGGGCTCTGTCACAAGTTATGGAGCACTACCAGTAACCAAAAAATTATATATACTGTTAATGGGGAGGGGGGTCCTGACATAAAGAAACACTACCAGTAAACATAACACTACATACAATTAATGGGGGTGGTGGGGGGTGACACAATAAAAAAGCCAACACAGTCAGTACACATATAATAATAATAATAATAATAATAATAATAATAATAATAATAATACAAGCCCTACTAGAATAACACTATATATTCTGTTATTGGGGGTAGGGGGTAAACATATATTGGGGAGGTGGTGTTCTTCTACCATAAGCCAGAGCGCAAATCTAAAAATATGAAAGTCCTACTTCTAAATACTATATATATTACTATAAGGGGCAGGGGGTTCATGCAGGGCCTGATTATCCAATAGGATGAAATGGGATGAGGATCTGGAAGGAGGGAAGACAATGGGCTAGGTTTTGGCAATGTTATTTTGCCAAACAGGTTATGATATACTGTCTTCGAAGTTGATCTACTCATACTGAATTTAAAACCAAAATGTATTCTATATTGCCCACTTAGTACGTTGTACTTTCATAATTAATTGTAATTCGTTCAATGCTTATCCACTGAATGCTATGACTGCACTCTGTTATGTGAGTTGCTTTCAATAAAAAAATATACAAACAAAACCCCTTTTGAGATGAGGTACATGGGGATGTCACTAAGTTATCAGACATACCCGTAACAAAAAAATGTTGTACTTATCTCCTAAGATATGCAGTAATGTCGCTAAAAAATTGAAATCCTCTCTGCATGAGCACTTAATTAATGCAGCCGTGGCTATTATCCCTCTTAAATAGCAACAGCTTGATGCACCCATTGTAATATAATGGTTTCAGCGGGTATATGAGGGCAGAACAATGGAGAACTATCACTCTTGGACTGATACTCTAGTTGGACAGTAATTAACCAAGCACAATAGTTGTTCTTTACCACATGTCATGTTTATAAAACAATGATGTAGTTACCAGTGCCAGGTGCCCAGACTACTAACATTGTTTTATACAACTCTAAGTGAACATATAGCCTATAGTGTGTTAAAATGCATTTGATTTTTGCTTTTTTGCTTTTGATATATACTTTGTTCCTTTGTTTCTTATTGGTTCTGGGCACCTCTCATCTACCCTGTGCTTGCCCATGCATCTCTTCCTATAAAGTATGCCTAACTACCTATTAACATACTTGCCAACTTCTTGAAATTGGCGTCTGGGAACTGCCGGGGGGAGGTGGGCATGTGGGGGGCAGGGCTCAGGAAATTACGTCATTTTGGAGCCGCCCCCATGATGTAATAACGCAAATGCATCATTAAAGAGTGAGAGGCGGGGTCAAATTTGCGGCATCTAATACTGCCAACTTCCTAGTGAAGTGGAAAGATGCGGGAGGCTGCCTTACTCTCCTACCCGGAATCTGGGAGTCTCCCGGACATTCCAGGAGAGTTGGCAAGTACAATGACAATAAAATATGTACATATGCACCTGCTAAACAGCAAAAAGTTTTTAAATTGTTAGCAAGTGTGTATTTTTTTCCAGCTGAAAGGATAAGCAAATTGAACGTGATTATAGATGCATTCCTTATTCTCTATGAAAAATGTATAAAATACTACTTTAAAGGGAGCTTCCAAGCAGATGGATGCATTTATACAATGAGAACAGGGCCCCAACATGGACACAACATATTCACTGTACGTCATACACAGATATTAGATACAGATAGCTGTAATATTTGGTAACGGTAACCTGAACTTTGGACTTTCACTATACATCTGAATACTCCCACATTGCATTGTTGAAATTGGTGCTTTAATCCTCCTTTACAAACAGTGAATTTACTGCTTACTCTCTGTATAACTTTCTCAAGAAACACTGTACATTGCTACATTTTTTTCTTTGTTTACATGATGTATTTTATCATTAGGGACAATTAGGTACATGCTATATTCAGCACAGTTCATTAAACAGTATAGCATTAATTTTATGTTTATTGTATTTGTACTTTGTTCCTTTTCCTTTTCTTTTTGTTAATTGATTTTTTTACCAATCACAATTTTTTCCCAGTAAAAATAACAGAAGAAGCAGCATGAAGATACTAATTCTATTATAAATATTAATTGGCGTACAACTAAAGTAGCATACACTGCACATGTTTCTATGTCTCTTTCCTGCATACATCAGACACTTGAAAAACAATATCCTATGTAGACCTTGTTAATTAGGACCCCCTTGACTTTATTGTAAAATAGCATAGGTGTTCTTGCTAAATGCTTCAGTTATGTAACAAGATAAATTGTGACTAATCCATCATATCCTGGATGTAACATGTGAAATTTCAATTTTTGTGGAGCCTTACTTAACATCAATTATGTTTTCCTACTAAATGAAACTGCTGAAAAGCAAATTAGTCATGATGGAGTCTGTAGTCAACCAATGCATACCAAACTGATCACTGATTGGACAGAAACTAGCCACAAATATCAATTAGGTTACCCAATATGACAGCCAAATTATATATATATATATATATATATATATATATATATATATACAAGTTAACCCGTGCATGATACTCATGCATTCTAGTCAAATCAAGCTACTTAGGGTGTTTAAAAGGTTCTTGTCATGCATTTGGGGCTAGGCCAGGCCTCCTCAGGGGAAGAGCGTTACTTCCCGACGTAAGCGCCCTTTTTTAACGTGGTTTTGTCCACATGTCACCACCTCATCATTCTTCTCCATCACCTCATCCTTAATCTCCATCGTCTTACTGTTCTAAAACCTCTCGATACCCAACGTTTCTGCTAAACACCTTATCGCTGTGCTCAATCAGTCTTCCTTGAAGGGCAGTATTCATAACCTGCACTTTCACATCACTGCTTCTCCGTACTCGTGAAAATGCGACATACAATTGTCCATGACCAAACACAGGCTCTGGTAAATAAATACCCATACGGTCGAGAGTTTGAGCCCTCAACTAGTAAATTTAGCCTTTACTACCCCTTCAACGGGGTGAAGGGGGGATGATGGAAGTTAACTGACTTCACTATTATAATTTTTTTGTCAAATAATGTCAGTATACCAAATTTCAGGTCAATTGCATGAGCCCTTTATGAGAAAATAGTTTTTTCCACACACACACACTAACACACGCCACTAGGCTTATATATATTAGATAATGCTAAGAATTTAGTAGGTCAGTGTATAACGCCGCTCAGCAGGTGGCGCTGCAGCTTGTTTTGTTTTTTCCACACACAGACTAACACACGCCGCTAGGCTTTTATATTATATATATATATATATATATATATATATATATATATATATATATGTGTGTGTGTGTGTGTCTTGTGACTGAGTGATAACAGTCTGCAAATAATTTAATCTGCCCAATCAAATTATTTAGGAAAGTGTTAGGTTAGGTTTCAAAGCATTCAGTTTTGTTTCGTAGATATGCGTTCATTTATTAACATTGCATTAAGATACAACATTTGCACTAAACCACAACAGCTCAGCTTTTATCTGTTTACTGCAAGTTAAAGAAAATACTCAATTAGTTGATGCTGTGGTTTAGTGCAAATATTTAGCACCAAAATGCAATATTACTAAATGAACTCTACTGAGTAATTGATCATGGATAAATGATTTGATCACTGATCCTTAAAATGTGCCTGTTTCATAAATGCTACTGCGGCTCACCAATCTGTACATTTAATCAATAATTTCTCTGATGCATGTGTGTGCGCTTTAACAAATCAATTCATTCAACTCTACTTAATAGAGCTCATTTCCTAACATTGCATTTAGTTGCAAAATGTGTATGTATGCATAACAGACAATCAACTTGTATCTGTCTAGTGCAAGTTACACAATTAAAGAAAGCATCTGATTGATATAATTTAGGTAATGCTGTCTAAATCAAGATACGCTGAACATTTTTACTTACATTAGTATTTTATTATCATAATATCCATTGTTGGGTACAGATTTTGATATTTGGTAAAAGAAAATATCTTTATTACTATGTGAAAAAAGTATTCCTATACAACATACAGAATTCTTACCAGTGTTCACTTGCGTATCTAATTCTACAAGTCTAAAAAGTAAATGTCAATAAATTAAAAATTTATTAGCAATTGAGGTGTGCGAACTATGCCCTCAAGTGTGGTCTTACAGCTCTACTGCTAAATAGCAAATAGATCAAGTTCTAGATCCTAGGTCATGGAGAATGAATGTTCAGAATACACTAACCCTGCTTTACTTCCAAGGCACAGTTTGACAGATGGGACCTTTGAGGTCAACAAGCCATTTGCAGGAGCACTGAGAGCATTCTTCTCTCCAAGACAGACGCCACCCCTTAAAAGAAATGCAGGAAAACAGCATTACACAGCCACTCCACTGCTGTATCTTGCATTATTCTGTGTTTATTTAAAATGAACATGCCTATTCACCCCTGATCTGTAAACAGCTCAAAAAGAAGGCTTAGTGCTACATTAATCTACTTCTCCCAAACAATCAGAGCATTAGGTAAGAATTCTGCCGGAGCAGCCTGAAAAAAAATCTACACAAAATTAGTGAAGTAGAAAGGTCATAGCACAACGTAACCTGCTAACCTCTGAGAAACCTTCTTTCATTCTTTGTAAAGTTCTTGGAAAATATAGCTCTTTTCCAGCACCAATTATTTCTCACCTGGAAAGCTCCACTATTTAATAGACCGTTCTTAGGTCTGTCACCAAAACAATCTGGCAGGAAGCCTATTTGAGTCTGCCATCCTCCCTCTGCGCTCTCTAGGCCGATATATATTTCAAAAGTGCAATAATCATTTTTATGCAGTGACTGTATGATGCTGTCTACAGAGTGAAAATGTATTTGACTTATACCAATATAAAACCTGGATTTGAACTATCTGTATTTACTCACTTTACAATAAAGTAATTATAATTATTTAATTGTTTTTATAAATAATAAAGGAAACTACTAACTAAATACATTAAATACATTTGTGGACTTTAAGGCAATGTGGATAAAATGTGTTTGTGGGGGGATGAGAGGAGGGATCATGCTGTACGGATGATGTTATTATGGGTATTTATAGGCTGTTTCATCATTTTGGCATAGGTTCTTACTTATTATTGCTTATTGTTGCTGTCTATATTGGGGTAAACAAGTAAGCTAATGTATATATGTTACGAAACTGCTTGCTCAAAACCTCTTGATCTTATAGTTTGACCAGAGTTAGATTACGGCTTTGGTGGGCCTGGGGAACTTAAGACAGTGGGTCCTCTAAGGTCTAATATTAAGAACACAGTGCCATCATCATTCATTACTATGACCCATTCACGCACTATGGATATTTATTGTTTCTCTGTATATCCATAAATATGCCTAAAAGTGAGGATAGAAGTTTTAGTGCTATCAGATAAATACATACATTTGTTAGGAACCCCTCCAGCCAGTACAGCAAAACCCGGAGTCTGCTCCGAAAGTCTGGTGTTCACTGTTGCCCCTAATTGGCTGCAGACAGACAGAGGGTCGTGAGATGTACACTGGCTGGGGAGAACCCAGGAATAGAGTTACCGAGGCCGTAGAGTAGGAAGTGCAGGAGGGAGTCAGGTGAAACACAGAGTGGATGGTGTCAAGACTGGTATATCACTCGTGGCCACTGGAATAAATAATGGAACAGCTGATAGAGAAGTCCCCTGATTCACAGCAACTTCTGTACCGGTTCTTGTCCAGAAAGGAATGGAACTTGCAGTGATAGGTAAAGATGCTGAAACTGAACGTTGGCAGTTGCCAGGGGACACTACAGCCCACAGTACCCGTGAGAGTCCGGAGATTTTAGGGAAACAGATCTTAGGCGGTTGCCAGGAGTAACTGCAAACCACAGTATCGGTGAGAGTCCGGAGATTTAGGGGAAACAGTACCTAGGCGGTTGCCTGGGGTAACTACAATTACAGGCACACGGTGATATAATAAATAGTCAAAAGTACCTGTGGAAAGGTTGAGTCTGTAGACAGAGGGAGATTATAGAAATCTGGGCGCAGAGATGGTGCAGGGGCTGCGTCTCTGTATAAGGTTAGGATAAGCTGAGGAGCTGCAGCTCACGCTGGGGCCATGCCTGGGAGCACAACTTTACCGGGGTCCAGGAGATATCTGACTGGAACTGGTGAGTAGAATAGTCAAGGGAAAAACAGGGTCCGTACACGAGGAATCCACTAGAGAATAGTCAGTAACTGAATCAGGTTTGGCACACGGGATATCCACACAGGAGAAGAGTCAAAGCAGAGCCGAGTTGGTACACAGGGAAATCCGATGAAGAGTAGACAGGAACGGAACTGGTCTGGAACACGGGGATACAACAAGCCGGCAGGAAACAACAGGAACAGGTAACAAGGAAAACACAAGCGAGCAGAACACTATGGTAAACGTATTACCGGCAATCCTGCAGAGGATTAGCCGGCTATTTAAGGAGAGCAGAACCAATGGGCTGTAGGTGATAATGAGGAGCCAGGTGAGTGAGCTCAGAGAAACAGGCTGGCCAGGTGTAGCATTACATAGAAATGACAGCATGAATGAGGGCAGATTCTGACAGAGAACAGACCTAACTGACCCTGTATAAGACCTATCTAATCTATCTAGCTAATCTATCTGCCTATCTGATCTACCTAAACTAATCTACCTAATCTATCTAAGAACTAAACACCCAAGTGGCTATCTAATACCTACCAAGCTACCTACCTATCCCTAACTATCTATCTATCTACCTATTCTAACTAACTATCTATCTATCTACCTATCTATCTATCTATCTAGTTACTCTGACAGAGAGCCCGGCAAGTCATAACAGTACCCCCCCTTCTTGATGAGGGGTTAGGAAACCCCTAAATCCTGGTTTCTTGGGAAACTCTTTAAAACAGTCAAACTTGAGCCTATCCGCGTGGATATCAGCACTAGGAACCCAGGATCTTTCTTCTGGGCCAAAACCAGTAGACCAGGAAATGGAGCTGGCCTCTCCTAAGCTTAGAGTTCAGTATTTTCTCTATTTCAAACTCAGGTTCTCCTTCAACCATAATCGGGAGAGGTTTGGTCTGGACATGGGGTGAGAACCTGGAGGAAAATATAACTGGTTTGAACAGTGAACAATGAAATGTTAACGGAATCCTCAAGGATTTGGGCAACTCCAATTGAAAAGCTACTTGGTTGATTTTTCTGATGATCTTGAATGGCCCGATGTACTGAGTCCCGAATTTTCGAGTTGGCTGTCTTAATTTGATGTTTTTAGTAGATAACCAAACTCGATCTCCGAGTTTAAATGAGCACGGGATACGGTGTTGGTCAGCGAATCGTTTGGATGTAATGGACGCAGCGTGAAGAGCAGAATGGACGATGTCCTCTGAAAGAGCATGCAGTCTGACGATGTGCCTCACAAATAGATTCGAAAGAGCTTTGGATTTGGGAAGCCAAGTGTCACGGGCACTAGGAGTCTTTACCCAGGGATCACCAGGTGGTAGGCTTACCAGAGCAATGTAGATGGTAACAGGGTACTCTGGTAGCGGGGTGATCACGGAACAGGAAACAGCAGATGATGAGATGCTCAGGAAAGTCTATGACTAGCAGCACTGGTAATATGGAGGTAATAGTACACGAGGAACTGTAGGACAAGGACACGTGTAGGTAGTCAGTGGTCTGCGATAGCAAGTTGTACCACTGCTATAGTGAGGAGGAATGTCCAACAGAAACGAGGAGGTGATGAGAGTCAGCGGTCTGCGGATAGCAAGTAGTACCGCTGTCTGAGTGAAGGAATGGAATCCAAGTGGAGGTATCCGGGGAGTCAGTGGTCTGCGATAGCAAGTTGTACCACTGCTATGTGAGAGGATACTGGAACAGGTGATACCGGAAACAAGGATCAGTGGTCTGCTACTAGCAAGTTGTACCACTGAATATATATGTGAGGAGGTGCACGGGGAGAGACTGCAACACAGGATATACACAGGCACCTTATATACGATCCACAGTAACATGCACAATATATATATAAATGACTGAACAGGTCTGCAAATATAGGAAGTCTCTTGAAGTAGTCCAGCACAAGTTAACACAGTCAATGATGGCAGTAGACTCAGCGGATAGCAGACTCCAGAGGAGAACCAACACAGTCCAGCAAGATATGCAATACACCAGCACAGTCAATGAGAAGTATGCATACCGTGGTTCAGAAGCAGGCAGTCAGATAGGAGTGCAGGGGTACCTGAGCGGCAGGAGGCCGGCTGGATGAGAAGTCCCAGGATACCTGAGGCAGCGGTCAGTAGGTGCAGCGCACAGATAAGTAGACCAACAGGGACACGAATCCACAGGAATCAATAACACGTGGAACTGGACTCACGCAGGACCCAGGAGAGTGGAGATGATCCAGCAGAGGAGTAGTAGATGAGATATAAATCCAATGCAGACAGGAGGGTAGACCTGCGGGACACGTAAAGGCGTGGAGAGCGGATCAGCAGTAGATGGATGATAGCGCGGTCAGCAGCAGCAGGGCTCTGCGGTACACGGAGGTAACCAGTAGCAACCAATAGTTGTCAGTAGCGATGGAACACGGGATAGCAGAGTAGACCAGGAGCTGTTGATCACGGAGAGTAGCAAATGGCAATGAGAGCAGCAGTCTCGAGGAAACACAGAAGAGCTGAGAAGAGACTGCAGTGCACAGGAGCAGCGGATAGGAATCAGCTAACTTGTCACGATGATGAACACAGGCGAGTTGTAGGCTGGAGGCTGTAGTGCACGGAAGCAGCGGGTAGACATCAGCTGACAATCCCGATGATGAACACAGGCGAGTTGTAGGCTGAAGGCTGTAGTGCACGGAAGCAGCGGATAGACAACAGCTAACAGTCACGATAATGAACACAGGCGAGTTGCAGGCTGAAGGCTTGTAGTGCACGGAGGCAGCGGATAGGAATCAGCTCACGGACTTGATGAGGAACAGGTGAGTGGATGTAAAGTAACGGTTGGAGTGCACAGAGGCAGCGGGTAGGAACCAGCAAACAGTCACAGTGAAATATAATAGCGATGATGTGGATTAGAGGACTGAAGTGCACGGAGGCAGCGGATAGGAATCAGCAAACAGTCACAATGATAAGTAATAGCGTTGAAGTGGTTTGGAAGACTGTAGTGCACGGAGGCAGCGGATAGGAATCAGCAAACAGTCACAATGATAAGTAATAGCGTTGAAGTGGTTTGGAAGACTGTAGTGCACGGAGGCAGCGGATAGGAATCAGCTAACAGTCACGATGATACAGTTGATGGTAGAAGTGGTATGGGAACCACAGTAGTAGAAGTGGTTTGGAAACCACAAAGGTAGAAGTGGTTTGGAAACCACAGGAATCAGCAGCGCTGAAAACACGAGGAATACAGGAACACCTTCAGAGACTCATAGGGAATGAGACTCCAAGATCAGGCAACGTGGTGTTGACCACAGGTGCTTAATATAGGGAGGTTGCCTGATCTGCCAATTGAGTTAAAGGGACATACACAGAAGTATAGGAAAGGGCTGCGCATGCGCAGACCCTCAGGATGGAGGACGGCCACGGTTCCTAAATGTCCGGGAAGAGGCACTCACGGTCCGGTGAGTGACAGTACCCCCCCTTTTAAAGGTGGGCACAGAACGCCTGGAACCGGGCTTGTCCGGATTTTTGGAGTAGAACTTCTTCAAAAGGGCAGGAGCATTAAGATCTTCAGCTTTGATCCAAGAGCGCTCCTCAGGACCAAAGCCCTTCCAATGAACGAGGAAACGGAGGACTCCTCGCGAAATTTTTGCATCCAATACCTCAGTAATCTCGAAATCCTCCTCCTGCTGAACTTGAACTGGCTGCGGAGCTGAGGGAGGAGTTGAGAAACGGTTGATGATAAGAGGTTTGAGTAAAGACACATGGAAGGCATTGGAAATCCGAAGATTCTTAGGAAGAAGAAGTTTCACACATACTGGATTAATTACTTGAATGATCCTATATGGACCAATAAAACGAGGGGCGAATTTCATAGATGGAACCTTCAAACGAATGTTTTTAGTAGATAACCAGACACGATCTCCAATTTTTAGTGGTGGAATAGCCCGCCTCTTCTTATCTGCGAAAGATTTATATTTGATAGATGTCTTCTTTAAACAGGTTTTGACCTGAGACCAGATATTTTTAAAGGTCTGACAAGCAAACTCCACCGCAGGAACTTGGGTGGGCGGGAGGGCAGGAAATTCCGGAAAAGACGGATGGTGACCGTAGACCACAAAAAATGGAGTTTTGGATGATGACTCGTGATACATGTTGTTATGGGCGAATTCAGCCCAAGGGAGCAACTCTACCCAGTTGTCTTGATTGGCTGATGAGAACATCCTTATAAAAGTCTCAAGATCTTGATTGACACGTTCAGTTTGTCCGTTAGATTGCGGATGGTAAGAAGATGAGAGTGCTAATCGTATGCCCAAGGTTTTACAAAGGGCTCGCCAGAATCTGGAAACGAATTGTACTCCTCTATCCGACACAATCTCAGACGGACATCCATGGATACGGAAGATCTCTTTAATGAAATGTTCAGCCAGAATGGACGAGGAAGGCAAACCAGCCAGAGGAATGAAATGAGCCATCTTCGAAAATCTGTCCACCACCACCCAAATAGTGTTATGATTCTTACTAGGTGGTAAGTCAGTAACGAAATCCATACTAATATGGGTCCACGGTTTGGACGGAATGGGTAGTGGTCGCAGCAACCCTGCTGGAGTTCTGCGGGAGGATTTAAACTGGGAACATAGCTCACAGGAAGCAATGAACTCTTTGACGTCTCTCCTCATTGAAGGCCACCAGTAACTTCGAGAGAGAATCTCAAAGGTCTTGTGTTCACCGGCGTGTCCAGAAAAACGAGAGGCATGGAACCACGAAAGGATTTTCCTCCTTAGAGTAGGAGGCACGAGGGTCTTCCCAAATGGTAGCGTTTTGGTGGATGAAGCAGCCAGTGAGATACATTTGGGGTCTAGAATGGTATGGTTGGAAACCTCTTCTATATCGGAGGACGTCATAAAAGCTCTAGATAAAGCGTCAGCTTTTTTGTTCTTGGCAGCTGGTTTGAAGGTTATTATTAATTCAAAACGGGAAAAGAAAAGAGACCATCTTGCTTGACGAGGGTTCAAGCATTGGGCAGACTGGAGATATGACAAGTTCTTATGATCTGTGAAGATCGTCACCGGATGGCGAGCTCCTTCCAATAAGTATCTCCATTCCTCTAATGCAGCTTTGATAGCCAGTAACTCCTTGTCCCCGATAGTATAATTCTTCTCTGCGGGCAGGAGACCCCGAGAATAGAAGGCACAAGGATGAAATTTTTGCTGTTCCGAGCGTTGGGAAAGAATAGCTCCTAAGCCCACATTAGAGGCATCTACTTCCAATAAGAAGGGGAGTGTCACATCAGGCTGTCGAAGGATTGGAGCCGAAGAGAAGGACTCTTTTAGTGTTTGAAAGGCTTGAAGAGCCTCAGGTGACCATTGCTTAGGATTAGCCCCCTTCCTAGTCAGGGCCACAATAGGAGATGCAATGGAAGAAAAGTCTTGAATGAAGCGTCTATAGTAATTGGCAAAACCTAAAAAACGCTGGATAGCACGAAGAGTAGTTGGCTGGGGCCAATGTAGTACAGCATTCACCTTGTCGGGATCCATCTTCAGGCCAACTCCGGAAACTATATACCCCAAGAATGGAATCTGGGGTAATTCGAATGAACATTTTTCTAATTTACAGAACAATGAATTTTTCCGTAGCCTGGAAAGGACTTCTGCCACATGTTGGTGGTGAGAAGGCAGGTCCTGTGAAAAGATCAATATGTCGTCCAGGTAGACGACGACACATACATATAATAAGTCCCGGAAGATCTCATTAATGAAACCTTGAAAAACAGCGGGGGCATTACACAGCCCGAAAGGCATTACCAGATATTCGTAATGCCCGTCTCTGGTGTTAAACGCTGTCTTCCATTCGTCACCGGAACGGATTCTGATTAAATTGTAGGCACCACGAAGATCCAACTTAGTAAAGATACGGGCTCCCTTGATGATCGAATAGCTCAGTGATCAGCGGAATGGGGTACCGATTCTTGATAGTAATGGCATTGAGTCCACGAAAATCTATGCAAGGGCGTAAAGATCCATCCTTCTTTTTAACGAAGAAGAACCCAGCTCCAGCGGGAGAGGTGGAAGGTCGAATAAACCCACGCTGGAGGTTCTCCTGTATATACTCAGATGTAGCTTGAGTTTCAGGTAACGAGAGTGGATAGACCTGGCCCCTGGGGGGAGTCTTGCCAGGTAGAAGGTCGATCGGACAATCCCAAGAACGATGAGGAGGAAGACGTTCAGACTGAGCTTTATCAAAAACATCAGTAAATGAAGCATATTGAGGAGGGAGTCCCGGTGAGGTAGATGAGATGGAAGATTGCTGTACTTTGAGAGGAATGACTTGGGAAAGGCAACGATGGTGACATTCAGACCCCCAAGACGTGACTTGAGGGGTGCGCCAGTCAATCTGGGGAGAGTGACACTGAAGCCATGGAAGGCCTAAGACAATTGGACTTGTCGTAACAGGAAGGATTAAAAACGATATTTCCTCATGATGCAGGGCACCAATCTGAAGGGTTACTGGAGACGTACTCTGAGTGATGAGACCGTTGATGAGACGTGATCCATCTATAGCCGTCACAGTAATGGGTGTTTTTAAGGTAATCACAGGTAGAGACCATTGATTTACTAATGATTTGGAAATAAAATTTCCTGCTGCTCCGGAATCAATCAATGCCTGTGACTCAAAGGTTTTGGTAGCACAGGAAATCGTAACGTCAAAGGCGCAGACTTTAGATTTCATGGAAGATGGAGAGGACTCCAGGGACCCTAACTTCACCTCTCCAGAACTAGTTAGGGCCTGGCATTTCCCGATCTCTTAGGGCAAGAGCTGAGCATATGAGTGGAATCAGCACAATAGATACAGAGTCTATTCTTTACTCTTCGTTTCCTCTCCTCTGAAGATAATTTGGAACGTCCTATTTCCATGGGAATCACAGAGGGTGAAACTGGACGAAATTGAGGGTTAGAACGAAGAGGTGCTTTAGCAGAAGTTGTTTTCTCAGCCTCTCTTTCACGAAATCTCATATCAACACGATGGCAAAGAGAGATCAGATCTTCAAGTGATGAAGGAAGCTCCTGGGTAGTCAGTGCATCTTTAATTTTATCGGAGAGCCCCTGCCAGAAGGCGGCAACTAGGGCTTCAGTGTTCCACTGAAGTTCAGAGGCTAAGATCCTAAATTGAATGACGTACTGTCCTACTGTATGAGATCCTTGTCGCAGACGGAGGATGCTGGAAGCAGCGGAGGTCACACGACCTGGTTCATCGAACACACTTCGAAATGTAGCAATGAATTTGGCACTATCTTGCAATATTGGGTCGTTTCTCTCCCACAGAGGGGAGGCCCAAGCCAGGGCTTGTCCAGAAAACAAAGAGATAAGATAGGCCACTCTGGAACGATGGGTAGAAAAATTTTGAGGTTGGAGCTCAAAATGGACTGAACATTGGTTAAGGAAACCCCTACAAGTTTTGGGGTCCCCATCGTACTTTGACGGAGTAGGCAGGTGAAGCATAGAAGCTGTAGACACCTGGGATGGCACTGGGGAAACGGAGGAAAGCACAGGAGCCTCAGTAGTAGCTGTCACTGTCTGTCCAGATGTTCCTTGGGAGGTTAACGATTGATAACACTGAAGTAACAGCTGTTGGCGGGCATCCTGTTGCTCTACACGGCTGACCAGATGCTGCAGCATCTCTTTGGCTGTAGGTTCCGTATCTGGGTCTGTCATGGCCTGATCTTACTGTCACGGGCACTAGGAGTCTTTACCCAGGGATCACCAGGTGGTAGGCTTACCAGAGCAATGTAGATGGTAACAGGGTACTCTGGTAGCGGGGTGATCACGGAACAGGAAACAGCAGATGATGAGATGCTCAGGAAAGTCTATGACTAGCAGCACTGGTAATATGGAGGTAATAGTACACGAGGAACTGTAGGACAAGGACACGTGTAGGTAGTCAGTGGTCTGCGATAGCAAGTTGTACCACTGCTATAGTGAGGAGGAATGTCCAACAGAAACGAGGAGGTGATGAGAGTCAGCGGTCTGCGGATAGCAAGTAGTACCGCTGTCTGAGTGAAGGAATGGAATCCAAGTGGAGGTATCCGGGGAGTCAGTGGTCTGCGATAGCAAGTTGTACCACTGCTATGTGAGAGGATACTGGAACAGGTGATACCGGAAACAAGGATCAGTGGTCTGCTACTAGCAAGTTGTACCACTGAATATATATGTGAGGAGGTGCACGGGGAGAGACTGCAACACAGGATATACACAGGCACCTTATATACGATCCACAGTAACATGCACAATATATATATAAATGACTGAACAGGTCTGCAAATATAGGAAGTCTCTTGAAGTAGTCCAGCACAAGTTAACACAGTCAATGATGGCAGTAGACTCAGCGGATAGCAGACTCCAGAGGAGAACCAACACAGTCCAGCAAGATATGCAATACACCAGCACAGTCAATGAGAAGTATGCATACCGTGGTTCAGAAGCAGGCAGTCAGATAGGAGTGCAGGGGTACCTGAGCGGCAGGAGGCCGGCTGGATGAGAAGTCCCAGGATACCTGAGGCAGCGGTCAGTAGGTGCAGCGCACAGATAAGTAGACCAACAGGGACACGAATCCACAGGAATCAATAACACGTGGAACTGGACTCACGCAGGACCCAGGAGAGTGGAGATGATCCAGCAGAGGAGTAGTAGATGAGATATAAATCCAATGCAGACAGGAGGGTAGACCTGCGGGACACGTGAAGGCGTGGAGAGCGGATCAGCAGTAGATGGATGATAGCGCGGTCAGCAGCAGCAGGGCTCTGCGGTACACGGAGGTAACCAGTAGCAACCAATAGTTGTCAGTAGCGATGGAACACGGGATAGCAGAGTAGACCAGGAGCTGTTGATCACGGAGAGTAGCAAATGGCAATGAGAGCAGCAGTCTCGAGGAAACACAGAAGAGCTGAGAAGAGACTGCAGTGCACAGGAGCAGCGGATAGGAATCAGCTAACTTGTCACGATGATGAACACAGGCGAGTTGTAGGCTGGAGGCTGTAGTGCACGGAAGCAGCGGGTAGACATCAGCTGACAATCCCGATGATGAACACAGGCGAGTTGTAGGCTGGAGGCTGTAGTGCACGGAAGCAGCGGATAGACAACAGCTAACAGTCACGATAATGAACACAGGCGAGTTGCAGGCTGAACGGTTGGAGTGCACAGAGGCAGCGGGTAGGAACCAGCAAACAGTCACAGTGAAATATAATAGCGATGATGTGGATTAGAGGACTGAAGTGCACGGAGGCAGCGGATAGGAATCAGCAAACAGTCACAATGATAAGTAATAGCGTTGAAGTGGTTTGGAAGACTGTAGTGCACGGAGGCAGCGGATAGGAATCAGCAAACAGTCACAATGATAAGTAATAGCGTTGAAGTGGTTTGGAAGACTGTAGTGCACGGAGGCAGCGGATAGGAATCAGCTAACAGTCACGATGATACAGTTGATGGTAGAAGTGGTATGGGAACCACAGTAGTAGAAGTGGTTTGGAAACCACAAAGGTAGAAGTGGTTTGGAAACCACAGGAATCAGCAGCGCTGAAAACACGAGGAATACAGGAACACCTTCAGAGACTCATAGGGAATGAGACTCCAAGATCAGGCAACGTGGTGTTGACCACAGGTGCTTAATATAGGGAGGTTGCCTGATCTGCCAATTGAGTTAAAGGGACATACACAGAAGTATAGGAAAGGGCTGCGCATGCGCAGACCCTCAGGATGGAGGACGGCCACGGTTCCTAAATGTCCGGGAAGAGGCACTCACGGTCCGGTGAGTGACACCAAGAGAGTGGAACAAAGTGGGCTTGTTTGCTGAATCGGTCGACAATTACCCATATTGTTATGCATCCACGAGCCTCAGGGAGGTCCACCAAAAAATCCATTGAAATGTGAGACCAAGGCTTATGAGGAATAGACAGTGACAGGAGATCCCCCATGGGTTGGGTTGTAAGAACTTTGGTCTGGGCACAGACCACACAAGCAGAAATGAAAGAAACCACATCCTTCTTCATTCCAGGCCACCATACCGAGCATCTAAGCAATTTAAAGGTTTTCAAGATTCCAGGATGTCCTGCTACTTTAGAAGTATGACACACAGTCAAGACTGCTTTCATGAGGGAAAACGGAACAAATAAGAGGTGTGCTGGAGTATTTGCAGGGGCTTGATCCTGTAAACGTTGGAGTGAAGACTGAAGGTCCTGAGTGATTCCAACAATGATGTTTTGATCCGGAATGATAGGCATGGGAACAGAAGGACTCTCTTGCAGTGATTGGAAGCTGTGTGAAAGCACATCTGCTTATATATCTTTTGAGCCAGTTCTATACGTGATCAGAAATTGGAATCAGATGAAGAACAGGGCCCATCAGGCTTGCCTGGAATTCAATCTTTTAGCAGATTGGATGTAAATGGGGTTTTTGTGGTCTGTGCATACAGTGATCCGGTGGGTTGAACCCTCGAGCCAGTGTCTCCAGTCATCGAATGCCCACTTGATGGCTAACAACTCCCGATTGCCCACGTCGTAGTTGATCTCAGCCGCAGAGAATTTTCGGGAAATGTAGGCAGATGGATGAAGTCTATTATCATCCGGCGAAACCTGAGAGAGCAATGCGCCAACCCCAATATCAGAGGCGTCCACCTCAACAAAGAATGGGAGCTTCGGGTCAGGATGATGAAGAATAGGAGCTGAGGAAAAGACATGTTTTAAGGTCTCAAAAGCTTTGATTGCTTGAGGGGTCCAATTTTTTGGATCTGTTCCTTTCCGTGTAAGAGCGGTGATAGGAGCCACAATAATGGAGAAAGAATTAATAAAACGCCTATAATAGTTCGTAAAACCCAGGAAGCGTTGGACTGCCTTTAGACTTGAAGGTTGAACCCACTCTAAAACAGCTTGCTCCTTACTGGGATCTATAGGAGATATAACATAACCCAGGAAGGCGATCTTTGTGACATAGAATTCACACTTATTTAGTTTTGCAAAGAGGTGATTTTCTCTCAATCTCTGGAGAGCCTTCTTGATGTGGATGATTTGCTCTTCACGGGAAGAAGAATACACTAGGATGTCGTCCAGGTAGACGACCATGAACTTCCCAGGAATTCTCGGAGCACGTCATTAATAAGGTCTTGGAAGACTGCTGGGGCATTACAAAGCCGAAAACCATGACGCAATATTCATAGTGACCAGCAAGAGTATTGAAAGCTGTCTTCCATTCGTCTCCAGGACGTATATGGATCAAGTTAAAAGCACCTCTTAAGTCGATTTTGGAAAATATCTGAGCATCTCGTACTTGATCGAATAACTCGGAAATTAGGGGGAGTGGGTACAAGTTCTTGATAGTAATGGCATTTAACCCTCTGTAATCTATGCATGGCCACAGGGTACCATCCTTTTTGGCCACAAAAAAGAATCCAGCTCCCAAGGGTGACTTGGATGGCCTAATAAAGCCTTTTTGTAAATTCTCCATAACGTATATATCCATGGCTTTAGTTTCCACTGGGGACAAGGAGTAGAGTCTACTTTTAGGTAAAATAGCTTCAGGCAAGAGGTCGATACCACAATCATAGGAACGATGTGGAAGTAGAAAATCTGCCTTTTTCTTGGAGAATACATCTGAAAATTCACTTAGGAAGTTGGGCAGAAGAGAATCCACAGGCTGAGTAAGACGTAGAGGAAGGGAGAGACAAGAGGCGGAACATGAGGAACTCCAATGAAGAATCTCCCCTTGCTTCCAGTCTATAACAGGGTTATGAGTAGATAACCACGGGTGTCCCAAGACCAATGGGACAGATGCACAACTAATCAAATAGAATGATATCAGCTCAGTATGAAGAGCCCCAATAGAGTGGAGGAGTATGGAATCAGATACGAGCTCCCGCCAGAGGATTTCCATCTAGCCCGCAGGTGGTGATGACATTCTCCATCTCAAGCAACGGAAAGTGTCCTTTGAGACCACAATAAATACAGAAACCCTGCCTCTGTCTTCCAGATCTTTCCTCGTGAGACAAACGAACAGTACCAATTTGCATAGGTTCCATTAGAAGAAATATATCTGAGAAAGCAGACGACCCGCGATCCTTCTCCATTCATCTTTCTCTTAAGTGTCGGTCGATCCTGATGGCCACCCTCATGAAGTCCTCAAGAGTCTCTGGGACAGGATAATGAACAAGTGAGTCCTTGAGAGGGTCTGACAGGCCAAACCGAAACTGGTGTCTGAGTGCCGGATCGTTCCACAACGTGTCAGTAGACCACTGACGAAATTCAGCACAATATATCTCAGCCGACCGAGCCCCTTGTCATAATGACTGTAGGTGTGCTTCTACTGATACCACTCGGTCAGGGTCATCATACAAAAGCCCCAGAGCCTCACAAAAAACATCCACTGAAGTAAGACAGGAATGTTCTGGTTTGAGGCTGAAGGCCCAGGACTGCGGATCTCCCTGGAGAAGGGATATAATTAACAATACCCACGCGTTGAATCTCAGATCCTGAAGAGGTAGGTCTAAGTTTAAAGTACAACTTTCAGCCCTCCTTGAAGTTCCGGAATATCTTACGGTCTCCTGAGAAGTGGTCTGGCAAGTTGAGGCGTGGTTCTACAGGAACATCTCCCAAGATACGGGGGTTTCAGGTGATGCCCTCCTGGGTAGTGACCCGAATGAAAAGTTCCTGTAGGGATTGAGTCAAATTTTGGATCTGGGTATTAAAGAACTGGGCCGTAGCCTGCTGTGCAGGATCCATTATATTTTCCTAGGTACGATCTGGGTATGAGGTTTTGGCCGGTAATAATGTTAGGAACCCCTTCAGCCAGTATAGCAAAACCCGGAGTCTGCTCCGAAAGTCTGGTGTTCACTGTTGCCCCTAATGGTGGGGACATACTTGGCTACAGACAGACAGAGGGTTGTGAGATGTGCACTGGCTGGGGAGAACCCAGGATTAGAGTAACTGAGGCTGTAGAGTAATAAGGGCAGGAGGGAGTCAGGTGAAACACAGAGTGGATGGTGTCAAGACTGATATCACTCGTGGCCACTGGAATAAATAAAGGAACAGCTGATAGAGAAGTCCCCTGATTCACAGGAGCTTCTGTACCGGTGCTTGGAAATTTAGAGATCTGGGCGCAGAGATTCTGCAGGGGCTGCGTCTCCTCATATGGTTAGGATAAGCAGAGGGGCTGGGAGCACGACTTTACCGGGGTCCAGGAGATAGCTGACTGGAACTGGTGAGTAGAATAGTCAAGAGAAAAGCAGGGTACGTACACGGGGAATCCACTAGAGAGTAGTCAGGAAGCGGATCAGGTTTGGCACATAGGATATCCACACAGGAGAAGAGTCAAAGCAAAGCCGAGTCGGTACACAGGGAAATCCAATGAGTAGACAGGAACGGAACTGGTCTGGTACACGGGGATACAACAAGCCGGCAGGAAACAACAGGAACAGGTAACAGGAGAAACACAAGGGAGCAGATACACTCAAACCCACGTTCGCTCCTGGAAGTGCTAGTCACAGTGGCACCATTGTTTGTTCATCATTAAAAATCGTTTCTCTTCACTCAATGATGTCACTTGGCACTGCCCCCTTCTTTCCCTGCATTCTACACGGCCAGGGTCAGCACACTGAGCCTGCGCAGGTTGTTACTGATTGCTAGACATGTCCACAGTATGTCAAATGCGGATACAATCATGCTGACGAAATGGACAACCCTCTAAGAGGTGATCGAACTGGCTTGGGGTCCTCTGAGAGATTGGATGGGGGGGGCAGTTTCATGTGCCCCATAACCCCTTCTTATTATAGCTCTGCCTGTATGTCTTTAAACATGTTGTATCTAATAAAATGGCCAAATGGAAGTCTTATCACTTGTCAAACTGGATAGAGTGACAGAAAATTAACACTTTACTGTGGTTAAAAACTCCTCAGTTGCGGTATGTTTTTGCAATCCTAGCCACAGACTTAGCAACTTGAAAACTGCCATTAAAAATTATTTGAAATTTGGGGTAAAGACAAAAAGAAGCAACAGATAACAAACAGGACTTAATGAGGTTTTCTATTTAAAAAGGATAAGAGTTAGTGCTCAGTTCTCACTGCTCCTACTAATTCACCACTTTTAGCTCAATAAGCTTCAAATTATAAAATACAGAATAGGCGGATTTGGGTTGCAGCATGTATTGCTTTAGATTAAACTAACATAATTCATGCTTCAATTATTTCTTTTTTAAAAAAATAAAATAAAATAAAAATGCTTAAAATTGCTCAATATTAAACAAATATCCATCATAAAAAACAACTTAAATGGAATATCATTCTTAGATAAACACACCTTCCAGATGATAGTAGTGAGACGGGCCCCCGGCGGTGCTTTCACACTCAAGCTCCTCACTCAATTATGTCACTTGGCGCTGCCCCCTTTCTTTCCTTGCACTGTGCGGCCATCGCGAACACATTGAGACAGTGGAGGTTGTTACTGCTTGACAGAGGTGTCCGGAGAGCGTCAGATGCAGACACAATCATGCTGACAAAGTGGATCACCTCCCAACAGGTAATACAACCAGCTGGGGGCCCTCTGAGAGAGGGGAGACTGGGGCAAGTGTCCACTGTGTTCCCCCCTAAATCCGGCTCTGAGTTTGACTACTTCTAAAGAACTTTGTTGCTGTTCGTTGTCTCTGAGGAGTAGATGCTGAACCTCCTTTGATTACTCTGGCACCTGTTGTTGCACACACTTGTGCCGGGCTGTACTCTATACAGATTTCAGCATTTGCTTACCTCTGTCTGGACTTGCTACTGCGAACTTTGAGAACTTTGTTGCTGATCGTCACCTGTGCTGAGTGGATGCTGAACCTGTTTTCATTACTTGGGCATCTGCTGTTACACGCTGTTGTGTCAGTGCTGTACTCCATTATAGACTTGGTATTTCTCTTTATGCCCGGAATTATTGTTGCAAAAGAACTATGTTGCTGTTTGTCTCCTTTGAGGAGTGAATGTCTAACTTGCTTCCATTTCTTGGCTACCTGCTGTTTGCAAAACTGCTGTGTCGTCGCTGTACTCAGTGGTGGAACTACCATTGGTGCAGCAGATGCGGTGCACTGGGGCCCATGGAAATAATGGGGCCTGCTGCACGGGGAATTAGCAAGCTGTGGGTCCCGATTCCCTCCTCCCCACTTCCCTGCACCGGGGACCACAGTTTGCTAGTTCCGCCTCTGGCTGTACTCCATTACACAATTAGCAATAGATCATCTGTGTCTGGAATTGTTGCTGTCATCTCAGGTTCTGTGAGTTTAATCTGGGGTGCAGCATGAGTGGAGTGGCCGGAGCAGGTGCTCCGGACATCAACGGCATCCAATGGTGGATGCAGACAGGAGCAGGTTAACTGTGTCTGGCGCCCCCCTTCATTTTCTATTTTGGTACTGTGAAAGAGTGCCTGGATGGCGCAGAAATGACGCGGCTGCAGAAGAGATGTGGATGAACCTGAGGATGGCAGGTAAGCACAATCTTCAGATATTAATAGTTTTTACCCTATATGTCCAGTATTAACCCTGGTGAGTGAGATTAGAAAGGGAGTAATGACACTTGGAGGAGGAAATATGATAATAGTTTTCCAAGAGAAGATGTAGAAAGAGAGAAAAGCAGTGGTCGAGAAGAGTGACTTAAAGAAATTCAACAGATTCAGGAATGTGTCAGAGGTAGACAAACTGAAGGGAGTGAAGTGTGTCCAGGAGAAAAGGTTGGTCAACTATAAAAAACAGCAGAGAGGTCAAGGAGGATTATAGAGAGGTGACCCTTTGATTTAGCCATGAGTAGATTGTTGTCCTTTTTAGTGAAGACAGTCTCGGTGGAGTGTAGAGACTGCAAAAGCCCGGTTGAGAGATGGTTTCTTGCAGAAAGTGTAAATGGAAAGGGACAGGTTGATGTGAGCTAGGTGTAGACAAGCATTAGGGGGGGGATGTTGAGGTTTTGGGAGGGAATGGGGTTGAGCAGACATCTTGAAGGGGAAGAGAGGAGTGCAAAGATCAGCGCTGCTGTGGAATTTTGAAGAAAGAACCGAGAGTATGGGGATTGGAGGATAAGGTGGGTGTGGTTTGCTTGATCTGACGACAGATTTTTTTGAAGGAAGGTGTTGATTTAACCTTTGAAGTGGTGTCAAAGTCATGTGCAGTGATTAAAAGGAGGGGTCATGGGGTTGGTCAGAGAACCAAGTTGATGGGCTATAAAGGTGATTGGGGTTGATAGACTGAGTGGACATTAGGTACTTTAATGTAGGTTTATTTTATGAGAGAGAGAGCAGTATAGAAAGGATAAATTTGGACCTATTCAGATTTTAAATTAAAGGCATGTTAGTTTTTACCTACTGCGTAGTAGCCCAGTGTGGACGGGTATGGGGCATATTAGCCTCAGACAGTCTGAACCCTTGGTTTGTATATATGTGTGCAGGAAGAATGGAGACTTTCTATGGTTACATTAAATTAAGGGAAATTTGATGTTTCTCTGAAATTAAATAACAATTACGAAATTCCTACATTTGCCGCTATAGCATATGCTGGCTGTACAGCACGATAAATTGTACCCCCTAGCCAAAGCACTCCCTGCTATGTATAGTTCTGCACCTGCTTTTAGGGTATAGGTATAGCTTTATAGCCCTACAGAATATGTGCAAAATTATTCTGCGAGTTATTGACAGGGGATGTAAATCTGTGGATTGGGAATGGTTGTGAATCTTTGCTTTGAAAGTTGCTGGATCTCTTAATAGGTAATCATCTGTCAAACATGAATTTGAGGCAATACATTTGAAGGGAGAGTATTGTCCAATTTCAACTGGATTTCACTTTGGTGCCTCACCAGCATCTTAGTAGCTGTAATGAGGAAAGATTTGCAACAGGGAATTGCTCTGTCAGTGCCCGGTTTTATTAACTCCAGGCCAAACATCGGAATGGCTTTATTGGTATTTTAACCAAGCCGGACTTATGCTGAAAGCAGGAATATAAAAAATGCTTTGAAATAGGTGCTGACTTAGCAATATCATATTATTGTTACTAATAATACTCATTTTTGCATTGCCCTGCAAAGCTCCAGGACACATTAGAGTCGTCAAGGATCAGCATCACAATGTTAAATTTGTTGTTGAGTTCATGCTTCTGAAAAGTGGAGGCTTTTCAGAGGGCAAATGGGGAAACAATTTAATATTAGATGTAACTAGTAAGGCTATTTGTATTGTGAAATGCAATTGTCTCTTAAACAAACACTAGCATAAGGCATAAAGGCCTTTTATCAGATCCATATGATTTGCCATTATGACTTGCTAATGTAAATGTGGCAAGGGGATTATGTAAGGCAACAATGCAATCTTAATTGCTGTGGTCACACTTTACAGACAAGACAAACAAATTATATATAATGACATGAAGCAATGTAACACCTTCCAGCATTTGAAGTGCACACACAAGCTCAGGTTGATGACAGGTGAGGTCACCTGGAGGGCAGAGATGGTGCCAAAGCATGGGCCTTGGGGACGAGCAGGTGATACGGACAGCTGCTTCACCAGAGAAAGTGTGGCCGAGCAGCAATGTTCCTAGTGCTGGACATGTAAAACAAAGTCTTAAAAGATTCTGGTTTCCCGCATGTAGAAAATGTAGAGAGTGATGCAGTAGCCAGGTACAAGGGACAGGAGGGGAGGAGGTACCGAGCTCCCCTGGAAGCCTGGGGAGCAGATTTGTGGTGGATTGCCATGTGGGCAAAGATCCATATTCAGAGTCCCTGCTATAGGAAGGAAAAAACCCTACAGAGACTGGCAGGGGGCAGAGCACTGCTGCAGGGACCCTGTTTGCAAAGAGTAGTCCCTGGATATTGGGATAGGTATTGAAAAGCAGCCTGGTGAAACCCTAAAGAGATGAGAGCAGTGTGGCTGTAAAGAAGAGTACCTACCTGAAAATTTGGATGTTTATTCATGAGCAGCTTGGGCAAACCCTACAGAGGGTATGGCTATAGTAAAGAAGAGAGTACCTTGATATTGGGGATGGTAAAATGGAAGATGAGTCCCTGGATTAGTTACATTTATTAGGATGATCTTAATGTCTACTGAGCATAAAATACATTTTTACAGTTGCACGTGATTGCAAACACATGTTATAGCATGCATACACGACTGTCAACACTACTGATCAGGACTTAGACTAGCCCTTTATCTGGAGCAAGAGATAAAAACAAGTAACTTTCAGACGATCAGAACTTGATTCGGACGTGGCTGTGTGCGCTTGAGTTTGACATGTCCCTACTGTAAATTTACTATGGAAAAACGCCCCTTCCCAGTTTACTCCCCAAAATAGGCTGTAGTAAGTGTCCTTTGCTTACGAAGACACAGCAGACAGGGCTGCATTCACAGAGGTATCTCCCGGTTCTGGGCATATGCAAAGTGATTTTGTGGACGATAGGCACAAAATCGGCAACAATGAGCCTTGATAAATCAGGCCCAATGAATTTAAATTTAACATATTCTTAAGAACAGAGCTGCCACCTGCTAGATGGAGCTAAGGAGAGTAGTACCAAGGGGATCACAGCACAAGGTAAAGAAGCCCTTGCCCAAGTGATCTTAGAATGTAAGAGGTGTGGGGAACCCTTATTGCATTAGAATAAAAGGAACAGAAATTGTAGCTGCAGGTGGGGAAAATGTTTATGGCTAATATAAGTCAGCAGCATTATCAGTTACAATAATAGAGCAGCCATTGGCGAATGGTATTTTGTGCAGTTATCAGTGGTGTGGTAAAGATGTTAGGGAGAGACAAGTTGGAGACATGAAACATGAAGTAGTCATTGTAGAAGTCTTAAAACAGTCAGCTGCTGGCAACCATAACTGTTCTTCAACATTTGTCTTACCTCAACTTCCTTCTGAATCTAGAGAAGGATGTTCCTATCATGCTGCATGAGAACTCTTGTGGTTTTTGGTGTTTTCTCTTAGCATCATACTCGCTGCTGGAACAGAGCCTGGACACGTTCCCAATTATCGGCTGCAGCTGCTGCCAAAAGGTGCAGCGGAGATCACCAAAGAAGGAACAGAGATGGCAACAGCAATGACGGGTCAAAGTAATTACATTAGTTGAAGTACAGCTCCAGATGACAGTGTGCATACTGGCAAAAGTAAAATGTCAAAATCCTGAATACTAATTATTATGCACCATGTCTTGTTTAATTATAAATAAGTATATGTATATGTATGCAAAGTTCCAGATAGGAACAGGACTATGGGGAGATAAAACGACAACTGAGTTAGATTCTTTGAAGTTCAGGACCAGTGTAGTTGCATGTAAGTTCTACCCTCCTTCAGAAGAGCTGAAAAAGTTCTTTCATATTGGGGTAAATGAAATTTGAGGGTTCTAGCATCTTTACCTTGGTAGTCAAATGTATGAGAACAAAGTTATTTGAATGATATAATCACTAATACTAAAACTTTGTCAGTGTGATTTAACAGACAGTTCAGAGTATTTTGTTTTGTGTCACATGAAACAGGTAGAAGGAAAACCTTGTGGGCCCCTTTCTTATTGATTGGTTAATCTTTTAAACATACACAGATCTGTTGCAGCAAGCAACTACTATCTAAATAAAACTTTAAGCTGACAAAGTGTTCTTTATGGTATTGTTGTAGTCCAGCAGCCTTGTCAGGAAATTCCAGGAGAAGGTAAGAACAAAGCTAATGACTTGTCTGCTATCAGTGGACCAAAATGAACTGAGTTACTCTGCTATATGTTTACTCATCATGGATTGTCCACTGTAAACAGTCAACATAATCGCAGCACGGTGTCTTAAGCTGGGTACACACTACAGAAATTTCGACCAACTTTTTATGCCGAGCGATTTTACATGCGATCGATGGTCCGATCGCTCAGTCCATGGACTGCATACACACTAGCCTTGTTTAGGACGATAAAGGGAAGAGCGGACATCCCTTTAGCGACTTTTTACAGCCATGTTGTCGTGAGCAATGACTGTAATTTCGTACTCACTGTTGTGGATCGGTCGGAAGTTTGTACACAATACACAGCGGAAACGAGATTGGAACAAAAATATTAAACGGTACGACCAACCAAATGAGGCGATAATCGTGCATTTGGGCAGACTTTCGACCATCGTGTCACTGCACACACTGACCCGACTTTTGAACGTGGGTTTCCTCTGGGTGCTCCGGTTTCCTCCCACACTCCAAAAACCTACTGGTAGGTTAATTGGCTGCTAACAAATTGACCCTAGTCTGTGTGTCTGTCTGTGTGTGTGTTAGGGAATTTAGACTGTAAGCCCCAATGGGGCAGGGACTGATGTGAGTGAGTTCTCTCTACAGCGTTGCGGAATTAGTGGCGCTATATAAATAAATGATGATGACAATGCTTCCATACTAATATCACAATACAATTAACCATATTTCTAAAAGTCACTGACACCCACTGTGTAAATGTTACTAACCTTCTGCCTGAGTCCTGGGTTGCTCCAGGCAGCTCTTTTTTTCCAGGGCTAATGTTTTCTCTATGTTGTGCACAGGTAGAGCCTGATTTAGAGTTGGACGCAAGTGCATTTGAGCATCATAATATTTTGTATCACATAAAATTTGGTGCACTGCATAGGCCGCAACCATTATTTTGAGCTGCACGTATCTAAGATGTGTGATCACTTGCGGTTTGAGAGTATGATCAGGAGCGCTCATCTACAAGTGCAATGCAGTAGGAGCCACCCCCTCTAGATCTCTAGGGTTAGAGTTACGTATTACTTGTGTGTTATGTAGGCATATTTTTTTGCTCCTACACAAAGTAGGCGCAAGTTCCAAGATTGGCATACAAGTACTAAATTGTGCACCAGTTATGTGTGTGTTTATATTTGAGATTATTTATTAGGATTAATAACATTTATTTGAATAGGGTCAGCATATGTTGTAGCACTTTACTGTTGGGTGTCTCTAAGATGGACCTAAGCATAATGCAACTATAAATACAGACAGATGTATTTAATGTGCATCTGTGCATATCTATGCGGGCGCAAATTTGCAAAAATATATATACCTTTAAATCACTCCGATAGTATATACAAAAGTTTTCATACATAAGATCTTAAGATATCTGGGCTCATATGCAGGCTTGACAAGTAGAGCTAGAGGCTAGGTGAGCACTGTACCTCAGATGGCATTTTTAGATCAAGAGCACACTTACATTATTCATTCCATTTGTGTTTACTGCATTATCTGCAGAATAAATAAAGCATTAACAGAGCCTGAAATAGGGATTGTTAATCCCTACTGAAAATGAGCAGTATATGAACACCAACATTGTTTAAAAAAGGGATGAGGTACCATGCACAAAGTTGAATTTAGTCTTAATTTGCTGCATCCATAATCTGATATCCATTTTTGTTAAAAAAAACAAAAAAAACCCTCTTTTTGCATGGAATATCTGTTTCTATTTCATTAAGGAACTACTACCCTTTAGCATCTGTTGCTTTTGCTACCTATAAATATTGTTTTTCCTCCCTGCTTATGTCAGAGCTATCACTCCACATATTAAAGGATCACTTATTTTTTATATTAAATTATTCAATATTTTAATACAGTTAAAGAAAATGAAGATGCTTATAGCAAATTTTAGTGTCTGTGATAGTTAATGATTTTATTATATTCTTGTGTGAAAAATGCAATAACTTTAGTTAACATATTTGTGGTCAGGAAGAGATATAGTCTCAATGTTTAATAAGGACCAAGGGACTGATTCATTAAAGAACATAAATGTCAATACATGGCGTATTTTGCGTGAAATTGCTCCGTGCATGCCCACTAACAGACTATACATCAGAGAACTTACGCCAGCCTACAATTTCATGGGCGGAACAGGAAGGGGGAGAAGCATATGCCAGTAGTCAATGTACAGTAAGGGTGTGCAAAGCTCAAGCACATGCGCAGCATCTGATTCAAGCTTTGGGCATCTGTAAAGCAGGTTTTTTTCAGTCGTATCACATGCCCCAGGTACAAATCAGGTGTAAGTGCCGAGTGATAGTGATGATGGTCACATTTTCATGCTAGATCATGTGTTTGTAATCAGAATCAACTGTAAAAAAATATTTCTTGTGCAGTAGACATTAATAACATCCTGATAAATGTATTTTATGGCAAAAAAGAAAAAAGTTTTTCTTTTTTCAAAATGTTGTTTCATTAAAGACCATAATATATTAAGTGACAATTATTGATTTTTTTTTTCCTGGGGTTCTTATGGGACTTTATATTGAACATATGTCAAAAAATGGACGATACGTTAGTTTTGTATGACTTAATGAATCAGGCCTCAAATGTTCTACATTTGAACTAGTTTAAATGTTCCTGTTTCATATATAACTGTAATTATTATTTAAAAACTGTCACATTTATAGACATTTACATCACAAATATTAAATATTGTAACAATTTTAACTCAATAGTACACTTTGCATTTTTACTTTTTTTGTGTCTTTCTCAGGTATTAAAAGTTGAAAACACAAATTGAAAAACAAAATATGTAAATGGCAAAATGAGCTTAATAGAAACACAGATATAGAAAATATATAATTACTTTTGCAACGCTTCCCTTTACAGTGATATTATATGGCAATCATTTCTTAAATCTGATCTCGAGTAGTCAGCAAGATAATCAGTCTATAGACAGAGCCACAGTGAGTAAAGTGGCGTGGGCGTGTTTCCAGGAGTGGGCGCGGTTACAGTGCAATCATCCAATCATAACCTGCGGGCTGGATAGACTTGACAAATGGGCGTTTCTGGTGGTGAAGCCTCTTTAGCACAGGTAGGGAGATAACCAAACTCCAGCCAGAACGGAGGCGGATTTGATTGTTGCTTCTGAAGGGGTTACAATTATCAGGGATTAGTCTATAAAACAACAGGTTATTAGTGTACAGACATATATTGTGCACAGGATCAGTAAAGGGAGCTCATTGCTTTTCTTCAGAGGATCTGCTGAGGACGTAGTTCTGCTCCGGGACAAACATGTATTTGTCGAACACGAAATCATCAAACTTCAAAAGTATCTTAGTTTCCAACATATGACTATGAAAGGATTCTTTTTATTGTAGCCGAAACGGCAGCACCAGGAATGAGAAAGTGACCCAACAATGAGAAGTTTATCTCAACAACGTTTGGAACTAAGCAAAAGTTTGACGATCCACACGATTAACCATGTCGGGAAGGAACAAGCTGCCCAATGAACTAGGAGCGTGTTTTTATAAGATCATTTATTCGGTCACCTATACTTATTTTAAACACACAGAACACATATCTCGGAAAGAATAACGCCCTGTCTCAGGAACATGATTTAAGTGACTGACTGATTACAGAGTGAACCACTGCACACTACTACTTGTCGTCCCTGCACGGGTCTGTGAGCAGTAGGATCCGTCCATGATATTTTCTATTTATTTTGTAAAGCGTTCAAAGTTCAATTTTTTTTTCTATTCTCTGGTATTTTAAAGGGAAACCTGCAAACGGCTTTGTCCGGATTAAGCACATGGCTTTACAGTGACAGCCTTCTAACACATGCATTAAGGTATATTCATTACTTTTAATTTTGTTGTTCTTTTTCTTTCTGCAATGCATGTTTGTTAATATGTTTAGTAGTTGTAGTAGTATTTAATATTTTTTTTTTTTGTTCTTGTATCATAAAACATCTACATTTTTGTAAACTGTAATTATGTATTGGAACAGTTTTCCAATTATGAAATTGCTTCTGAAACTTGATTTGAAAACATCACATTACAATTTTTATTTATTCTGTTGATAATCTTGTAATTTAAGGTGAATAAATATTATACATTACTTTATAAACTAACACCTGCTGATATTCTGTAGCATTGCCTTCAGTGCAATAGTGTGTTTTTGTGTTTTGTATTAGAAATACAATTATACATTCACCAACTTATATATACGTAATAAGTATAATAAACATCCATAACAATAACATTGTTGTATTCCTTTTCATTTCTTTTTTTTTAGGAAACTGAATCCTGATGCATCAATATTAGTGGAGATTCTGCATATAAATGAAGATCCATTGAGCTTGGCAAATATCATTATCGGAATATGTTTTAAGTATTTCAGGCTATTGCTGCTAAAGAAGTAGAAACTTGACATCATGGCCAGATTTAATCATGGGATCTTTGTAGTTGGCTTTGTGTTCCTCCTGCATTTTCCTGCACCTGTGTCGACGGCATCCAAAGAAATTGTCTGCCAAGAGATTACAGTGCCCATGTGCAAGGGCATTGGTTATAATTACACCTATATGCCCAACCAATTTAACCATGATACTCAGGATGAAGCTGGCTTGGAAGTCCATCAGTTCTGGCCTTTAGTGGTAATTCAGTGCTCACTTGACCTGAAATTCTTCCTATGTAGCATGTATACGCCTATTTGTTTGGCTGACTATAAGAAACCTCTCCCTCCTTGCAGATCCGTCTGCGAGAGAGCTAAAGCAGGTTGTTCTCCACTCATGAGACAATATGGTTTTGCTTGGCCGGAGGGAATGAACTGTGACAAACTTCCACAGAATGAAGACCCAGAAAACCTCTGTATGGATTATAACAGGACAGAGACCACTACGCTTCCACCTCTGTTTGCAAAGCCAACTTATCCACCAAGGGGACCGAAACACTTGACTCCTCTCCATAGTCAGAGGCATCTGAACAGTGACTGTGATGGGGTGTGCAAATGTAGGGAACCTTTCATCTCCATAACAAAAGAATCCCATCCACTGTATAATAGGATCAAGACCGGCCAGGTGCCAAATTGTGCTGTGCCATGTTATCAGCCCTATTTCACACTGGATGAGAAGACATTTACTACTTTTTGGATAGGGTTGTGGTCCATCTTGTGTTTCATCTCAACCTTCACCACTGTAGCCACGTTTCTGATTGACATGGAGAGGTTTAAATATCCAGAACGCCCCATCATTTTTCTATCTGCTTGCTATCTCTTTGTATCCATTGGCTACATTGTCAGACTTACAGTAGGTCATGAAAACGTTGCCTGCAATAGGGACCACATTCATTATGAGACAACAGGACCAGCTCTCTGCACAATTGTTTTTCTACTCATCTACTTCTTTGGAATGGCCAGTTCTATATGGTGGGTGATCTTGTCTTTCACATGGTTTTTGGCTGCTGGCATGAAGTGGGGCAATGAGGCCATTGCCAGCTACTCTCAGTATTTCCATATGGCTGCTTGGTTAATACCAAGCATCAAATCCATAGCTGTACTTGCTTTAAGCTCAGTGGATGGTGACCCAGTGGCTGGAATCTGCTATGTAGGCAACCAAAACCTGGACAATTTGCGTGGTTTTGTGCTGGCTCCTCTAGTAGTATATCTTTTCACGGGAACAATGTTTCTATTAGCAGGCTTTGTGTCACTCTTCAGAATTAGGAGTGTTATAAAACAAGGTGGCACCAAAACTGACAAACTGGAAAAACTTATGATCAGGATAGGTATATTTACTGTACTTTACACTGTACCTGCAACTATTGTTGTTGCCTGTTATATATATGAACAGCACTACAGAGAATTCTGGGGAAAATCCCACAACTGCTCTTGTCCTGGGGACAAAAGGAGATCGAGGCCTGAATATGCTGTTTTCATGTTAAAGTACTTTATGTGTCTAGTGGTTGGAATAACTTCAGGCGTGTGGATTTGGTCTGGGAAGACTTTAGAGTCGTGGAGAAGATTCACAGGCAGATGTTGCAGAAGCAGCAAATCTATCAATGCTTTAGCATACAGTGAAGCCAGCACAGCAGTAACAGCAAGGACTGGTTTACCAAGTTCAGCTTTATACCACAAGCAAGTGCCAATGTCTCATGTTTGAATGAAACCTCTTGTACTGTAAACTTTATCAAGTCCCAAATATTGAGCTTTGGGCCATACTTGTCTTTGTTTCATGTTTGTGCTACTGCTGTTTATTACTTCATTTGCGGATAATCTGTACAGTTACTTTGGTAAAAGTAACGTTTGGTTCAGACGTTTTATCTTTCACATTCAGAAGCTTTCATTATAGAATCTCTTCTAGAAGACAATGCATGTATATTTAGGTTGACAACAAATAGTCCATTTGAATGTAATTGTGCACACATTAGGAGACACCACATTTGTCAAAGCTTGGTTTATTGGCTTTAAAATACAGTTGTCATATAAATGTCTACATCTGTAAGGCCAAGTTACTGTGGTACTTTAGGAAGTCAATAAATCCATAAGGGACTAACATAAATGGGTATTGGGCAGACCCCTGGCTGTATGAACATTGTACATATTGTACTTTGATATGTTGGTCCTGCCTTTTCTTCTAAAACAGGGCAGGTGATTTTATTACATCCTATATCCAAAATAAGAAGTTACTTTATATCATTCATAATAGTGTTTATTAAACCATTAACAATATATATTTTGCGCTTTGAAATTTGTGAATGCATTCCTTATAGGAAAACTGGCATGTTGTACAAAATTAAGTATACCTAAATTTAGAAAAAAAAATTACCAGCTGCTTTTACAGCCATTGTAATTCTCCTTTTTAGCATGTTGGTCCTGATTTAATTAAGGAAAGCAAAAAAAAAAAGAGTAACTTTGCACCTTGACAAAACCATGTTGAATTGGAGGGGAGGAAAATTTAAAATGTGTGGACAGATTTATAATTGGGATAGTGCATGTCTTAGATAAACCTTAAATTTCAGTGTGCAAATTAAGCTATCAAGTATTTGTGTACTATATGAAAAAACAGCCAGTATTTACCTTATGTGCAAAATAACAAACTAGTTGCACCTCTTTGATTGTAACATGGTTTGTCCAGGAGAAAACATACTCATTTTTTTTGTTTTGCCTTACTTTCCTTAATGGATCAAGCCCGCTGTAGCAAAGTGGTACACTCTTACAACCCACAAGGTCTAGCTGGTAAAAGCAAAACCTGCATGGACAATAGCAACAATGACACCTGCAGGCTGTGAGTAGGTATTACTCTCCAAAGAAACTATATACATGATTGGGCATAACGTTTTGAATGATGCCTTAACCAGTAATGTTTTGATTTAAATTGGCACAGTTCTCACCATGTTTAAATGTATTTTTTTATTTTTGTGTGGTAGTGGTTTCACAGTCAATCTGTAAATTACACGGCACATTTTAGACTTAATAGAGGTCTGTTTAATATAGGTATTAGATATTTCCTGTATACTAGACCTACTATACCAAAGCTTATATTAAATGTATTTTTTTTTTTTTTTTTAAAAATGTGATTAGAATCTCACATTCTAAATGATTTGTAATTTGGCCCACACTGTTCTCAATTATTAATCTTAAAGTAGTAGTTCAATGGTTCTGTCCTGTTGGAGAATGTATTTACATTGGCATATTTAATTACATTGCTCATTATTTTGAACCTTTTATTGGACACATGACACTGTGTCCAGGAAACATAACTTCTTATATTCCCATTAGGGGAACCGTAAAAAGACAATTTATTGCTTTTCTGTGTCTTTACTCTGTTTACCATCAAATACACGGATTTCAAGAGGGTTTACATTGTGTATTTAGGCATGGAAAAAGTACAGCAGTAGTGTATGATGCCTTGTGGCTATCCGTTCCAGTCTGTAGCATTTGTCACTGTGTAAAGCTGGTCACTGTGTCCTGCTCTAGTATTTGTTTTGCCATGCTTTGTGTTTCAACCCAGCATTCTAACCTCCCTCTTTATGAATTTTATATATACGGTAACACATATCTGTTGATTGCACATGTCTGTTATTGTTCTGTGTAATATGGCTGTAAAATCAACAACATATTGATGTGGTGATAAGGCTGGCAGTGCAGAAGAAAATTGAAATTACATCTTGTTATATGGGACATGACAATTAATTGGGACTGCTGCGATTTTTGTAATACGGTGCGAACTGATCTGTACGCATTTAAATAATGTTACATTCTTAAAGGTAGGAAGTCCGTTCCCTTGTTACACAAACTTTATTTGAAATATACAATTTGTTATAGACTGCATATCCACATAAATGATAAAATGATGTCATGGTCTGTTCTAAAAGAACATTTCTCTATCTTTCTAAGCGCTATGACTGTTCATGTTCAAGCAATTTTACATCCTTTCTACGCTTATTATTTCTAATGTCAGATCTGTTAGGCTCACACATAACAACTTTATCTGTAGTTGACAGTTTTTGTTAACAAATGAAATTTAAAAAATTCATATATTTTCTTAATTTGCCCCTGTTAAGACCGTGTTGTTCAAGAATCTACAAATTAACTTATTAGCATAGCTCACATGTCTGAGCAAAGACACAAGGTAAAATAAATAGTCATCCATAGTTCCTAGCATAATAAAGAATGTGAAATAGCAAATGAACTGGCCGTTTCGATCTTGCTGTCACATGCTCTCTTGGAAAACTTGATAAGCTGCACAGACTCTTCAGTCCTCTCCTGTTTGACAATAGCAAACAAGCAGCGCCCATTGTGCAAGGTATATGGCATTTTTTTGTTTGATTTGCCTAACAATTCATCAGAGCATGAAAACCTGTTGAAAAGATGGTTCATAAAGTGAGCTAAAAATTTTGAGAGCCTGAGCGTTAAGGAATCACTGCACAATCATTTTTAATGTCATTGCAAAAGTAAAGTTTACTTTCTGGACTTTGAATCAACAACTTAACTAGAGATATCCGGTTTACTATTGCAGTATGTTTTCCTGATATACCTGGTTCCTAAGGAATTCAGAGGATGCATTCAAGTGAATATTTGTTCAGCCCACAAGACAGCAACCTCCACTTTTGCTTATAGCAATGATATTAATGCTACTTGAGCACACAATGTGGCTCTTCACAATTGTTAGTATTCTGGTGTGCAATGCAGTAATTCTGTAAATGTGATCTATTCATTCATTTTATATTTAAGCCTACTGGACTGAGAATAGTATATGTGAAAATATCATATCCTTTTATGTATTGCAAACACAACAGAGTACTGAAGTAACTTACATATTGCAATACAATTTGTATATATGAGATGACAATACTGTTATACATGTATTGTTAGTGGATCTAGCTACACCTACAGGATTATTTAAGTTTACAGTTGCTTTTAGCTAAGTAACATGTAACTAACCAAAAAAATGCAGTACCTCGGTTGGGTCACAATAAAGCACACACTGCATTTGTCATTGTGTGTTGCACTGCACCGCTGTTAGCTGCATGTCATGTACAATAACTACACAAAGTGGAGACTTCAAAGGACCGGCAGTATTTTGCCGCTGATACACTGATAAACACAGATTCATGTTAGATCTTAGCATCTACCTTTTTGGTATAAACAGCTCCTGCATTTTATCTTATTCTGATCATTATTTAACCAAAGATAAAGGTGATGACATGCCTTCCCTACGGAAATGTTTTTCAGCTGGGGAATAAGTGTAAAAAAATACCATTTTCAATTCAGAATCTAATTTGTAGAAAAGAATCTTACATATCAGTTATTTATACTTAAGATGTTTCTTAATAGCAGCTATGTATTGTAAAGCCATGAATACATCGGAAGAGGTTGTTTACTTTTCTTCTCAAAATGTGATATTGGTATAACGAGGGCCATATGGAATTATTGCTTCTTCCTGACAATTGCTCTGGTTTCTATTTAATTTGGGGGGGGGGGGGTTCTTCTTCTAGGCTTAGATGAGGAACCTTAATACATTCTAAACACTGTATATCTTCCAAGAACTCAGATGGAGTTCTGAAGGACTAAAATGTCACTCTGGCCTCAGCCAGTTATTGGTTAATTCTCCACGGATTGACACACTAGAGAACTATGAATACAGCAAACAATGCAAGTGTATTGAGAACATTGATTGGATGGACTGCCGTTCTGTCCAGGAAGTGTGTTGGTCCATGGAGAACTACCTGGACTGCAAGGCTCTTGGACATAGGGGGAACTCACTGTCATGCTAGTGGGTTGCTTTTATAAAAAAATATGTCATTAATATCCTATCTTGTACTGTTCCTCATACTGTTGCTATAGTTCCATTAAGTATGTGTATGTACAATGTATATGTTGTCGGATGCAATTAATTCCATATCACAAGGGTTTGTGCAGCCTTGCATTTTCTTGTTAAGCTAACTATATTTTACATTTCAATCAAAATATTTAATGTTCTTTTTGTTTTAAATATAGGATTCACAAGGGCCAGAATTAAAATTACAGAGTAAGCATCATGCACGGGACATGTAATCACACAAACAAATATCATTGTTAGTGAAATATTGACTTCTTTTTATGCATAATGTGGATTAAGGTTCTATGTTTTGTATGACTGGCAACTCTCTTATATGGCCTTGGAGTTTTAAGTATTGTAGTGTATTTTCACATTGAAATAAAACTACAATTCCCACTATATATCATAAAGATAATCTCTGGTGCTGGTATATTACTGGTAAAATCAGGTTTATTTTGTTCAAAACTCCGCCAAAGCAAGTGTAGCCATCCCCAAGCACTTATATTTGTTACCTATACAGTGGCAGCATTGTGACATTCTCCTCAAACAGTAAAGGGAATAACCAGCCTGGAAACATTGATGTACATTTGTGTCCCTCCTTGTTTCATTTATATGAAATCCTGTGTATTATATTTTGTGTAAAGGTAAAGTTTAAAATTTTATTCAAAGAAAATTGTATTAAATATTAGATATGTATGATGGGAGGCAAAGAATTGTCTATTTTTGTTTGTTCAACCTGTTCCTAATAATTGTAGAAAATAATAAAGCTGAATATAATTTAAAATTGTCGTTACCTGAATTTTCTTCCCTACTATTCTGCATCTCCCACAGATAATCCACAGTACACATTAAGGCTTATTTCCAAAACTGAAATAATATTTGCCTTCCCTGGGACGGCATCTTCTGCTCCTGGGAGTATGGCTCTGTTCTGTGACATCATATCCCCAGCCCATTACCAACATGGAGGAGCAGTAACTGGCAACTGTCTGCCGGATGCTGCTTTTCCATTGCAGGGCCATCTTTCCATCTGTGGGCACTGCACTGTAAATGAAGTCACTAAATGAGTGACACTTACATTTGAATTACTATGGTTTTTGTACAGTGCCTAGTTCACTATGTAAGTGTAAAAATAAACAAAAAAAAAATAATTTCTCTGTTCAGGAGAGAGCATGGACAAACAGTGGACCTGATTCATTAAGGAAAGTAAAAAAATGAGTAACTTTGAACCTTGGCAAAACCATGTTGCAATGCAAGTGGTGCAAATGAGTTTATTATTTTGCACATAAGGAAAATATTGTCTGTTTTTTTTTCATGTAGGATGCAAATACTTGATAGCTTTATTTTTACACTGATATTAAAAGTTGATCTAGGCCATGCTCTGCCCCAATGATAATTCTGTCCTCACATTATAAATTTACCTCCCCCTCCAGTACAACATGGTTGTGCCAAGGTTCAAAGTTACTCATTTTTCTTTTCCTTCACTTTTCTTAATGAATCGGGTCCAGTGTGATCTGCATGAAAATTAGGTGACCGCTTCAGAAAATAAAAACAAATAATGGGGAGAAAGTGGTAAATCAGCTAGAAATAAAACATGAGATTGGCTAATATATACATAAAATATAAATCCGTTTAATATGACACAATCAATACATCAAACAAAAATCCCTGAGGGAAATGCATAAAAAATGGTATAGATATAAATGAGAATAGACTCCTTAGAGGCTTAAATGGAGGAATATGGATGTAGGATGAATTCATACCATACTGTATCTAGTGCATGGTCACAGAAACTTATCTGTATGGGGCTCAAAAATCATAATGCCCAATCAGAAAAATAAATATATATCTCCGGTTAGTTGAATAAATGTCCAGATTAGTCCAAACACTGAACAAGCAACAAGGAGTATCTGTGTGTGTTAGTAAATACACCTCCGTCCGGACAGCGCTAGACTGCAGAGCAATTTATCCCTCTCGGGGAGTAGATCTTACCCACATCTATGTGCAGATGAATCTTCCGTGGGGATGCAAATGATAAGCACGGTGCAGTGATATTACACGGGCTTGCCCGTTAGATAGAGAAAATGTGTATATGTACTCACTGTTCTTGCCACGTTGCATATCAAACAGGTCTCTGTTCAGATCATGTAGGTGCACCTACTTAATCGCCTGCGATAAAACATTGTTCCTCCTCAATCTTTAGTTCCTCGCTCCTCTGTGAATATAGGAGCCTGAGTTCTCAAAAACTATCCCTAACGAGCGCCAGACCTAGCCCCTAGGGGAGGTGTTGACAGCTTCAGAAACCCCACAATTTTCTTCATCACCTACCTACCTAATGAGTCTGAAGCAGGGATGTTGAATGATGATGGCCAGCCAGTAGTGAGGATAAAGCAATAAGCATGCCGGCTCTGAAGCAGGGTCTCCAAATTAGCATATAGGGGTGTGCTGTTTTTCTATGCTTTCCCCTGCTGGAGATAGCATAGAAAAAGCAGGTCTGAGTATACCACAAATACTTATCTGGTGCCTTGTTCCAATTTATGTTAGTGAATATGAACTACTTTCATTACTCTCCTACTGTAATGTACTATCTATGCATTGCTCCTTTTGTCATAGCGATTTGTTCTCCAGAGAGAGTAGCTGCAATTAAGGCGCACACACTAAATTCGGGACTAAAAACTTATTACGTTACAACATTCCTCTGTCTCCATGTCACAATATTGTCATATGAAAAACATTAAAATAAAAATATAAAATTCATTATACAGTGCTCCCTTTTATACCACACCCTTTAAAACACCACACTCACCACCAGATATTTTCTCTGCATAAAGGTGTATTAAAAGGTATCAATTCCATTAAATATCAACCACTTTATAATTTGATGTGAAGTTGATGTGTTGGAAGCAGGAAAAATGGGCAAGCATAAGGATCTGAGCAACTGACAAGGGCCAAATTGTGATGGCTAGATGACTGGGTCAGAGCATTTCCAAAAAGGAAGTTCTTGTGGGGTGTTCCCGGTATGCAGTGGTTAGTAACTACCAGATGTGGTCCAAGGATGTACTATCAGTGAACTGGCGACAGGGTCATAAGCGCCCTAGGCTCAAACGCTGGCTCGTCTGGTCCAATCCCACAGAAGAGCTACTGTAGCACCAATTGCTGAAAATGTAAATGCTGCCTATGATAGAAAGGTGTCAGAACACACAGTGCATCACATGTTGCTGTATATGGGGCTGCCTAGTCGCAGACTAGTCAGAGTTCCCATGCTGCCCAATGCACCTACAATGAGCATGTGAGCGCCAGAACTGGACCACGGAGCAATGAAAGAAGGTGGCTTGGTCTGATGAACCACGTTTTCTTTTACTTCATGAGGACCGTCACGGTTGGCTTATGGGAAATTGATCCCTATGCTCTGCTGGACATGGCTTAGCCCACCCACAGGCACAGGGTCTAACAGGCAGGTGGTTTTCACCAGGAACCCCCGCAAGGAGGTATGGATTTAGTGGCACCAAACTCGCAGGTCGCGGTCCTGTGAGTGGGTGAACAGCAGAACGGTGTGGAGGAGTCAGGTAACACGGGTAGAGACAAATGAGGCACAAGGAGAATAGATGTCCTGTGGTACAACGAGGGAAAGCAGAGGCTGTCACAATGGTGTATCCAATGGTGATTGATAGAGATACTGGAACAGCGGGAGTACAGCACTGGAGTATGCTGAGCACACACAGGAAAGCAGAGGTAGCTGAGGGAGAGCAGCCAATGAGTCACCAAGGCAGTTGCGGCTCACAGTGATAGCGGTGAGAGAACTAGAGCTGTCACAATGAAGTACACTGGAGATGGTAATATCAGTACTGGAGCAGCGATAGCTCAACACAGCCGGAGACTGAGAGCAGACTGAAGTAGCGGGGGTAACTCGTAGTAACAGCTGATGAGTCACAGGTGTAGTAGCAGCTCTGAGTGGTGGCGGTGAGAGAACTGAAGCTTTCACGATGAAGTACACTGGAGATGGTAGTAGCAGTGCTGGAGCAGCAATAGTTCAACACAGCAGGAGACTGAGAGCAGACTGGAACACAGGCAAACCACGAGGAGAACAGGAACCAGAACCACAGGCTACAGGAAGTGAGCTTGAAGAACAGGCATCAGACAGGTGAATCCAGGAGGTTTAAATAGTGCTCCAGAAGTGCTTAGCCAATAAAAAAGAGGGAGGAGATCCTGAAGTGCAATAGGCTTGCACCTGCACATATCTGAATATAGCTGAATGAATGAATGAAGTTAGTCTGATGCTGGAACATGGCAGTTTCCAGATAAATGAAATGCGGGTAACGGGACAGGTACTATTTGCGGGACCAAAGCGTTACAAGGACGACCGGGTGTGTGTGCTGGCAGAGATGTCAACAGGATGTACTATGGGAAGAAGGAAAGCTGGCGGAGGCATTGTGATGCTGTGCTGGGAAACCTTGGATCCTGGCATTCATGTGGATGTTACTTTGACATTTACCACCTACCTAAACATTGTTGCAGACCAAGTACACCCCTTCATGGCAACTGTATTCCCTGATGGCAGTGGTCTCTTCAGCAGGATAATGCACCCTACTACACTGCAAAAAGTTCAAGGTGTTGACCTGGCTTCCATATTCCCCAGATCACAATCCAATCGAGCATCTGTGGGATGTGCTAGAAAAACAAGTCCGAGCCATGGAGGCCCCATGTCGTATCTTACAGGTCTTAAATGATCTTTTTTTTGTTTATTAGATTGCCCCCCCTCCCAATGTCCTAAAATTAAATTGATTGCATTCAAAATTTAAAAAATAATGCTTATTCTTCCCCTACCAGACCCAAAATTAAATTAATAACTAAGATTTAATAATTACGCCTCCTTCCCCCCTACAAGTGTCAATATTAAATAGCATTCTCATTTATTAAGCAGACATATTCCCCACAGCCAAGACATTAAATGAAATCCTTTTGTGTATTGCTGTACCTCATGACTTCCATTTTGTCCTCTCTACATACATTATTTTAATATGAAATCTTTTATGGGTACAGAAATTGTGTTCTCATTAATGTGTATATAGTATGTATATTAAATAAGACAGATAAATCAATTTCATTCTTACTACCAGTATTTTTTGTGAACAACATAAGTCTATAGTGTTTATTTTGCAAAAACGTGAACCGGGATATCTAATGCAGACTGAGATATCTGCAATAGGAATAAATGGGCATATGTGGCTATAGAAAACCAAGTGCAGCAATATAAGTCTTGTTTTATTAATTGAAGATTGTACATATTTAAAAGTTTTAATAATACGGCTTTTTGTGACTTTATATATGATTAATATTGAGTGGGCCGTTGAGAGTGTTTTATTTACCCTACATTTCATATTTTCTTTGCGTTGTATGTTTCTTATGGAAAATCTATGTTCTGAATGTGGAAATCCTTTTACAATGGCAGAAACTTTATCTAGATGTATTGGTTAGGTTTGATGTGCTGAGTACACTGTGTATTTTTTTGTTCCTAACCTGTGCTGTAATGTGCAATGAGTGTTACTTAACTGTGCTGCTATGCCCCATGTGTGTTCCTAACCTGTGCTGCTATGCCCCATGTGTGTTCCTAACCTGTGCTGCTATGCCCCATGTGTGTTTCCAACCTGTGCTGCTGTTAAACAGCCTCACTGGGCTCAATCGCTCCACCTGACAGCAGCAGCGCTCGTCCATCAGCTGTTCTGAACGCATCATTCCGGTTCGGCCTGAGGTGGGGACAGCAGCAATTACGCAGTGGAAAGAGGACAGAGTGGAGGGAGTGTCTGATGAATGGGCTAGAGTTGGGAAACTGTACCCCACTCCTGTTGCTGACACCTCAATTCTGTACTCACCACGGGTGTGGGCCTAACCAAGAGGGAAATGGAGTGGGGCACACTCATTGTAGGGACATTACCTCCTCTTGATAAATGTCTGGAACTCAAAAAATGGCATCTATGAAAGGAGTGAGATGTAACAATCCTTCCACAGGGCCTACGTTTCCTCACTTAGGGCCTGATTCATTAAGGCACGCATACTGATCGCAATGTGCATGTGAGCATACCATGTTTTTAGAACCGACGTTCACTAGGTTACCTGGCCTCCCTTAGGTTTAGAAATCACACAGGTAAGGATGAGAATTAAAGATACAAAGCTATATATAATTTTATTATAGTAAAACAAGAGAATAAAAAAATGCACACTTTAAACAATAGGTTAGCAGATCACCAGTGTCAATAGGAGTCCCAGTAAGGTTCACCACCCACCTTAGCCACACAAAAGTTCCACAGGCAAAAGAGTCTGTCAACAGAAGGTCCAGGGAGTTTTGGTATTTTGCTGTTTCCAGACACATAGCTAGCTCTTCACAAGCATGGTGGGGCTCTGGGTATAAGTCTCCTCACGTATCTCCCGATGGAGTGATTTGATGACAGTTCCCAAGATGGGGCAATAGCCCGCTTCCCCAGATACAGGATAACAATGACCACCGGGTCTGCTGGTAGAGAACAAAAACTCAACACCAATCTTTCCCACATGTTCCAGGAATCAGTCCTCAGAATGAATACCTCCTGGAGTGGCTCCTTATATCCATGGTCAAATGTCCACTATTTTTTCCCCTCCCCGGGCAAACCTCTGGGTCTCTCCTTGTAAAACATTGGTGAGTGCTGGGCTAGGGGTTTGGAGCGGGAGTGGAGATGAGCTGGCCTTCCACAGTGGCTCCCCTGCTGTATCCCTGCCATAATGGCTGGGCCAGTCCTGTGGAAGACAATGGGTAATTCTTATCATTCCTGACCTCCAGATCTTGCATAACACACAGTCCCTCTTGAAAATTAACCCCCCTCATGCTTTTGTTACATGTCAGCGCCTCACTTCCTGCCCCTTACCTCTTACTCCCCCATGTGTCCGCAGTAAGTTCTACCCTTGTCCACCGGGCGCAATTTAAGAACTGGTCCTGGTGTGACAGTCCAGGTAATCCTTGCATATTGATGGGCCGAAGGGAGATGTTATCTTGGCAGTATGGACTGGTTCTGTCATAGTGCATTTGTTTTTGAAGCGCATGTTAATCGAATATATGTACGCCTGAATTAAAGAAGGAACGTATTTGAAGATACGTGTGGTGATGAATATGAGTGAAGGTCTGTTTTGCTCTACTAACCAAGACACTGCAGGATACGTCCAATGTTGAATATAAAATCACAAAAGAATGCACTGGAAAAAAAATACTATTCAATTAATGCAATATAGGCGTTAAATATAAAATATTAAAAAATAAAAATAAATGTTTTGTTTGTTTTGTTCTGGTGTTATTCACACCTCCTACTGACTGACAGTGTGTCCTAGCACTATGACTCAGAGGAGACACACCTGGAATGTTGCTTAACCAACATAAGGCTGGGATGAGCCGAGGAGAAGTGTCTGTGCAGAGAGTGAAAGCCAGGAACCCAGGATAGAGGGGATTAGTTCATGGGATCCCCTTTGTAATCTAGGGAGTTGGTTCGTGATCTGTTGCCATGAGAGGAAAAAGTACAACATGACAGATAGAATATTATTGACATGGGGTAGATAGAAAGGAGAGGCAGCATACATTGAAAGGGCTGACAGAGAAACATGTAAAATATTACTCCTGCAGAGGGAGGGTGAGAGATATTACCCCCACACAGGAGGGGTGAGTGATATTACCCCTGCAGAGAAGGGGTGAGTGATAATGCCCCCACAGAGGAGGAGTGAGAGATAATACCCTCGCAGAGGAGGAGTGAGAGATAATACCCTCGCAGAGGAGGGGTGAGAGATAAATCCCCATGCAGAGTTGGGGTGAGTGATAATACCCCCGCAGAGATGGGGTAAGTCATATTACCCCCGCAGAGGAAGGGTGAGAGTTATTATCCCTGCAGAGGTGGGGCAAGTGATATTACCCCCACTGAGGTGGGGTGAGTGAATATTGCTCTGAGAGATGAATGTGAGCTAAAAAGCCACCATTTTAAATGTCACTGTCCCATTAATATTCGGTCCATGTAGATGTTACGAACTGTGCAGAAGGAGACAGGAAATGTAGAAGAACTGTATATATTTACTTAATTACTGCAACAGTTTATGAATGTGCTGGAGTTAAGGAGTGTAAATAAAGAATTTATTTTGCAATATAGAGATGGTCTGGTGCCCAAATTATTGAGACATCTCATTGCACTGCATCACTAAGTTATATCACCTGTTGGTACACATCTTCAAAGAGACTTTGTAAAAAAAACCTGCATATGCGGGGACCCTCTAGTGATTTACATCCACAACCAGGAGCTAGCCTGGGCTAGAGAAGGAGGTGCACTGTCTATCCTGTGCACCTCAACACTCAACACAAGTGTCAGGGGGTTACAGTTATTTTCTCTTCAATAAAATACATTTATTAGTATGTTATGATTGTCTACTGTACATAAAATAATTTTGTATAGTTCCTCCTGATTGCAAACACCTGTAATAGCATGCATACCTACCCATCATCACTAGAAATCGGCATTTAGACTAGACCTGTAGCCATAGCAAAAGATACAGTTGAAAAGCCAGTACCGGACACAAGCCCAGAGCGTGAATCAGATGCGCTCGAGTTTGGCACGCACTTACTGTACATTGACTACAGACAGACACCACTTCCCTCCCCTGTTTCCTCACTGAAATCAGAGGCTATAGTTAGTGTCCTTTGTGCTCAAATATGAATTAAATGTGGCTGTCTTCAGTGGCTTATTATCCGGTTCCAGGCAAGCGCAGAGTAATTGTGCACATTATATGAGCAAAATCACAATTTACATGCCTTAATGAATCAGGGCCTTAGTATTTACCACCCACTCCAGTGTTAGCTTCTACACTAGGGGAACTTGGAGCACTAAACCAACTTCTCCTGGTGATCTAGTGGATTAGGGCACCGGCGGGATAGTGGTAAAGAAAACCAGAATTTATTTCTAATCTGCAACAGGCCTAATGCTTTACTTAATGCGACACAGGCTTAGTACCAGACTAAACCGATGCGTGACAGGCCTAAATCTGTTTTAATTATGCCTGGTGCCCAAACAACTAGTGCCACAGGCCTATAACCTAATTAAATAAGTGCCCATGGACCAAGTGCCTGATCAATTGGTGCCTCAGTCCTAAAGCCCCACAGGCCTAAGAGGTGCCAAAGATGTTATGTCCAAAGTAAAGGTGCCCAAAGGCAGTGACAGCTCTATTGCCTTCAACCTCTGCTTCTTGGTGGATTACCTCCATCAGTCTTCTACTCTTGAGCCTGCCGTCTTCAATGTTCTTGACTTGATTGTAATGTGTTCTCCGTCATTCACGCCATCTTCTTTCCTGATCATGGAGTTCCTCTCTTGAACTCTGCCAACAGATTAAACAACCGCAGCTAGCTGAACGAGAGCAATGACTGCCAAACCAGGCTCGCCGTCACTTGGAAATTCAAATGGCCTGTGATTGAAGCAAACTGAATCTTCTCAGATTTCAGTGGTCAAAAGCCAAAATTCTCCTGTTGCTGTGGCCCATGTTTGTTCCTAACTTGTTCTGCTATACCCCATGTATGTTCCTAACATGTGCTGCTATGCTCCATGTGTGTTACTAACCTCTGCTGCTATGGTCCCTGTGAATTTGTTACCTGTGAACAAGCACTTCCCACAGCAGCTCACTTCATCTTTGAAGTGGAAGGGAGGCGAGAGAGGGAGGGAAGTAGAGGAGAGATGTAACACCTCAGAGAAATGGAGGGATTACAATGCAAGAAATTACTTATTTTCTTCAAAGCTGTTTTCCTCCTATTCAGATATGGTTGACAGAGGGATAATGGTTCTGGCAAGTCTTACTCCCAACTTAATAAGCAACATCAAGAACCTTTTACATTTTTTGTTTCTGGATCAAAGAGGTTAAGGTGGGAAAAGGCAACTTGGAAATAATACATTCAAAACACATTGTGTAGACAATAAAACTAACATAGGCAATACCTTAAGCAGTTTGTTGGATAATTAAAAATATATTTCCACAGAAAATAAAATGAACTCTTCAAATAACAGGTAAATAAACACTTCAATAAAGAGATGGCCTGGGGATCAAACTAGGCGGAGCAGAAAGTGAAGCTTCATGGACATAAATCACAATGGGGCCTCCATAAAGTTCTAGCTCTATTTTCTGGCACAGAACGTAGTGAATCCTGATTCTGATGCATTAAATAGTCCCTATTAGAAGTGTACAATACTCTCTTAGCAAAAGGAAATCACTGAGATGCATACTCCCACACAGTCAGCGTCGGACTGGTCTGCCGGGGAGCCGGGCGATCCACCGGTAGGCCCCGACGCTGGTTAGCCACGCCCCCGCCCTGACCGTTGTTCCAAATAACAGGTGACAGGTGATTGAAGTGCAGAGAGCCCAAACGCGACTGTGCTCTCTGCACATGCGCCTTACAGACACAGTCATTGGTAGATAAGTCATGTCACATGACTCATCTGCCCACGTTTGAGACATCCTGCTACCCAAAGGAGCTACATGAAGAATACAGAAGCAGCAGGAGTCATTGCTGATAAGGTTAGTAAAGCGCGCAGCGCCGCAGCAACGTGCAGCCTGTCATTTTGGGGAAGAGGCGAGAGAGAAACAAATGTGGCATGAGAGATGAGGGGCAATGAGGGCTTGTGAACTGCCAAAGCAGCATGGCAGAGTGTGAAGGGGGAGGGGCCAAAGCAGCATGTCAGAGTGTGAAGGGGGGCCAAAGCAGCATGGCAGAGTGTGAATAGGGGGCCAAAGCAGCATGGCACAGAATGATGAAGGGGGGCAAAGAGAAGGGGGGAGCAAAAGCAGCATGGAGGGCGCAGTGTGATCATAAGGAGGCACAGCATGGTGATGAAGGGGCACAATAATGTGTGTGTGATAGCACAGCGGGCTTTATGGCAATGTAATTATTATTATTATTATAATTTATTTGTTAGGCGCCACAAGGTATCCGCAGCGCCGCACACAGTACTAACAGTAGACTATACAGGGTGAAACCATTCAGAACAATGAACAAAAAGTACCAATACTTCAGAAACTCCGGCTAGTCATATGCAGTAAAAACGGAGCGGAAGAACAGGTATGGAGACAGGAGGGGAGGAGGCCCTGCTCATACGAGCTTACATCCTAAGGGAGGGTAAATAGACCAGGCACAAAAGGAGCCAGTTGAGGCAAGAGGAGAGAAGGGAGGACGAGCAAAGGGAGGAGATGGGGGTTAAGTAGATGGTTGGTAGGCTTTGAGGAAGAGGTGAGTTTTGAGCGCACGTTTGAAGGAGCACAGAGTAGGAGAGAGACGGATGGAATGAGGGAGGTCATTTCAGAGAAGGGTGGCTGCACAGGAAAAGTCTTGGATTCTGGAGTGGGAAGAGGTGATAAGGGTGGAGGAGAGGCGGCGGTTGTTGGCCGAGTGCAGGGAGTGGGCAGGAGTGTGAATGGAGAGGAGGTTAGAGATATAACGGGCAGTAGAGTTAGAGAGAGCCTTGTAAGTGGTGGTGAGGAATTTGAAAAGGATTCTGTAGGGGAAGGGGAGCCAGTGTAAGGCAAGGCAGAGAGGGGAGGCAGAGGAAGAGCGGCGTGAGAGGAAGATGAGTCTTGTGGCCGCATTGAGTATAGAGCGGAGGGGGGAGACGGGAGTGGGGGAGGCCAGTGAGGAGGAGGTTACAATAATCAAGGCGGGAGATGAGTGCGTGGATGATAGTTTTGGTGGCATCCTGAGAGAGAAAAGGACGGATGCGGGCAAAGTTGCGTAGTTGGAAACGACAGGCTTGGGCAAGGGAATGAATGTGGGGGGCAAAAGAGAGAGAGGAGTCGAGGGTGACACCCAGGCAGCGAAGTTGGGTGACAGAGGAGATGGTGGTGTTGTTTACGACAATAGAGAGGTCATCGTGGGATGGGTGTCTGGGCAGAGGAAAGACAATAAGTTCAGTTTTAGAGATATTGATTTTGAGAAAGCGCTCGGACATCCAGGAGGAGATGGTGGAGAGGCAGTCGGATACCTGAGCGAGGAGGGTGGAGGAAAGTTCAGGAGAGGAGATATAGAGTTGAATGTCATCAGCATAAAGGTGATACTGAAGACCAAAGGAGGAGATGAGAGCACCAAGGGAGGAAGTGTAGAGCGAAAAGAGTAGAGGGCCAAGAACAGAGCCCTGTGACACTCCTATGGGGAGAGGGTAGGGGGAGGAGGAAGAACCAGACGTGGATACAGAGAAGGAGCGATTAGCGAGGTATGAGGCGAACCAGGCATGGACAGAACCTGAGAGGCAGAGAGAGAGAAGAGTTTGTTTGTGTGTTTATGTGTGTGTGTGTGTGTGTGTGTGTGTGTGTGTGTGTGTGTGGTAGGTGGTGGCTAACTAATGGGTGCTATTTTGTTTGTGGGGTGATGGGGCAATTTAATTTTATAGTGGGGACTATTAATTTAAGATGGGGTGGTTTGGGGGCTATTAATTGAATGTGGGGCTGAGTTTGAGGAGCATGAGGTCTATTTATTAAATGTGAATATGAATTATTTAATGGCAGTGACTGTTGCAGGAAATAGGTAAATTTATTATACGTAAATGCTATTAATTTATTGCTGGGGCTGTCTGGAGGGAGGGAAATAGGTTTACTTATTAAATGGGAACACTATTACTTTAATGTTGAGGCTGGATCCTGGATCCTGTTGATTTAACGCTGGGGCTGGTTGGAATTTTCTAAATGTACCCTTTTTTTTCAAATAGGGCCCCCAACATTCCAGGATCCAGACAAGCCACAACTAAAGAAACCAGCAGCCACAGGTGGTGACAAGAGCAGGTAGGACAGTCTGTTAAATGTTCTGATTCTAGTGGGACAATCCCTATTTTTTGGTGACTGTTCTGCCCAATCTAAGGGGCAGGTCAAGACTGTGTACTCTTTATATACTACACTACGGTGCAAGCTGTCCTTCATGGGCTGACCACTCCCCCTTTAGTGTCTGGTCTTGCCTCTTTGATGGCTGGCCACATCCCCTCTGGTGGGCCTCTAGCATTGCAGTCCCCCATTAGGCCCTTCATGCCCCTGTCAGACACTGCACACAATTTTACTAAAGTCCTTCACAATATCTTGAAACTAAGGTTAAGTGGAAATAGATGATAATCCCCCTAACAAATGGGTGAAATGAAGCAGCTTCTGTAAATTCTTATAGCTCCTAGAAATGATGCTCCTTTATCTTTAAAATAGTTGCACAGACTAATACTCTTTATATGCTAGCAATAGTGTTGTAGCATAATACTCTTGTGTTATGACAAATAACAGTCCAGGCTGGCCGATTCTGTAGTTCCACAGGACTGAATGGTATCTAATAGTTACAAAGCTCTCTCAACAAAGTTACTGGTTGGGTTGGAAGCATAATATCATTGTTGGGCTCCCTTTTGGTTGTTGGGTGCAGGACATATACTGTGTAGGCATAGTACTACTGATGTGTATTTAAATGGTACTTCAATGCAGGCTGAGTCCTGTAATTCCACAAATCACAGTTAGATTCTGAGAGATATTCAGTCTCTGCACCAAACAAATTGGCTGATCCTTGATACTACATTCATTAGTCTCAAAATGGTGGTGATTTAGGCTCGTACACATTACAGATATTTTCTCCAGATGTGTTATCTATAACAATTTTACCTGGTGGTAATCATATTCACAGTGTAGATAATACCGACAATGAATTTATGGACAAAATATGGCCGAACGTGACTTCTACGACATTAAAAAAAATCCAGACTTACCTTTTAATGAGAACAGAAGTATCCGACTGCCTTCTAAAACATCCCGATCACAAGTAATAGTGACACTAAGTTTTGACGTCATTCAAAATGGTGACCGACATATCAGAAGTTTTTAAAGCGGCAATACCGGCTGACGATCCGTAACCCGAGCCCGATACCATCAGTCCTCAAGAAGTGGGTGGACAAACAAAATCCCAAAAGTCTGACAAACTTCAGGTATTGATTAGGCAAGAATCATCAGTCAGTATGTGGCCCAGAAGTTAATTGACAGCATACCAGGGTGAATTGCAGAGGTCATCAAAAAGAAAGGTCAACACTGCAAATATTGACTCTTTGCATAAATTTTATGTAATTGCCAATAAAAGCCTTTGACACTTATGAAATGCCTGTAATTTTACTTCAGTATACCATAGCAACATCTGACAAAAAGGTCTAAAGACACTGAAGCAGCAAACTTTGTGAAAACCAATACTTGTGTCATTCTCAAAACTTTTGGTCATGACTGTAGATCCCCATCAGAGCCATTGTGACATCGCTGGGCCATGTGGCTGCAGCAGTTACATGGTACACAGGGCTGGAAATCTTAATGTTCCTGTGCTGTGACTGGTGGAGAAAAAGGTAAGAAGAAGGGGTAATGTGATGGGAGGGTCATGTATGTGTTGGGCTGCTTGGCATGTGTGTAAACATTGTGGGCAGAGAAGGTATATATGAGTAAAGCTGCTGGGCAGAGGGGACATGTGTGAGTAAAGCTGGTGTGCAGATGGGCGGCATAGCGGATTAAAGCATTTGGGCAGAGGGGGCATGTATGAGTAAAGCATGTGGACAGAGGGGGGGAATGTGTGCATAAAGCTTGTGGGCAGAGGGGGCATGTGTGAGTAAAACTTCTGGGCAGAGGGGGGCAACTGTAAGTAAAGCCGCTGGGCACAAGGGGCATGTGTAAGTAAATTATTTGGGCCTCTCTGTAATGATAGTGCTACAAGGCTCCTTCCCTAGACTACGGGAGCCCTATAGCACCAAATTATTGTATTCTCTAATGAGGATAAATTAAATTATTCCTTGCCTTGCGCTTTTCACATGCTAGGTACATCCCCAATTATTCAAAACCATGCCCCCCGTTGGTATGGCCACACCCCTTTGACACATAAGTTTACATGCTAGTCAATTATAGGGGGACTCCATGAAGTGCTGTACTGGGTGCCCAAAATTCCTCTTGGCAGCCCTGATTATTATATGCTATGGTTTGCAATCCGAGGAAGGGAAAATAATAAGCTATGAGCCACAAAGCTCCTTGGTAGGGGCTGGCTATGTGTGGAACTTATGAGCGGTATATGTAGTGCAATCCAACAATAGAATACTGCACTGTGAAGTTCTCCTCAGACTGTTTTTTATTAAGCTGGCTGCTCATACCACAGTTTGAAATTTGCAGTCAATTAATCTGCTTGTTTGTTTTGCCATGCACTTCAAAATAATGCACAGATTACATTATGATCTCTGAGTATGCATTTCAGCCCACTGTTGTCCTTTGATGATGATTTTGTATTAGAATTTAATACTAACATCACCTTAGACACCGTTGCTCAGGAAACATTAGCATGTGCAACTGTATTGGTCACTGAAGCTCTTGCCCAACGTGCTTCAGCAATTACACCTCTTTCAAAGTCCATAAGGACTCCTTTTGCAGCCATGTCAGGTATAATTATATGCAACCAGGGTAATCCAGAATATTTTTTATACAATCTTTATTCAATAGAATATATTTACACTATATAGCAAGGGTATAGAAGGAAAAACCAGATAAGGAGGTTCTATGATTTCACATAAGGATCTGACAAACATTCTCATGATATAGATATAGAGATATATATATATATATATATATATATATATATATATATATATATATATATATCTCAAATGCAGCATGTTAGAAATAAAAAGTTGCTGTTATTCAACATAGAGTAAAATAAAAAAAAAAAGAAAAGAAGGGGGTATGAGGGAGCTAGGGGAGATAAGAGAGGTAGGTTTGGGAAGGTGTATTTCTCCAGTAGATTTAGCTTTTCAGTTGTATTAAATGTGATACTGTACAGGATGATCTCTTCAAGTGTTTTCTCCCTATTATTAATTTTGTGTGTATATATTTTCCATAAGTCTCCCAAGCTAGGCGAGATGAGCGACAAAGACTTTAGCAACATGTAAGAGATGTTGAGGAACTCTTTCTTTTTATAGGTAGACAATGAATCAAGCCTCAGATATAACGGCTTTAAGTCTCAGAGACTATCCTCCACCCAATAATCTCAGAGCAGACCCACCTCACCCATGTCTTGTTTGTACAATCAGGGGACGTCCAAAACAAAATGAAGAAATTGCCTCTCGCCACTCTGCATCGTTCTCTAACAATGGGAAAAGCATTGTTCAATCTATCTGGACATCTATATCATGTAGATGTAGAGATATTTTCTCATTAGCTTTTTTTAGAAGAGGTTTGCATAAAATATCATGTACAGTATTCAGCCCTTCCAGGTAAAATGTGGGAGGTTCCAATTTGCTAAATGTGTTTGAATATTTCTGAAAAGGAGGACAAAATGAATCCAGCAATGGTTACTACGGTCTTTGGGTATCTGCAGCACCAGGTAGTTTATATTTGATATCTGCCATTTGAATGGGAAAGGTTGTGTGGAGGAATATTAATATTAAGTGTATCTGGCTTACAAAAACTAATTTTAAAATTCAAAATTGAGATTGTGGGTTTGTAGTGTATAGTAGAAGTGTGTCTACAAATGTAGCTGTTTTTAATTCCTTTTCAGTAATCTGGAGTCCTATTACATCTTGGTATTTTCTAATAGCAATAACCATATCTCCACATGGATGTCCCAATGCAACCTAAAGCTCAACATGTCCAAAACAGAGCTTAATATCTTCCCTCCTGCCAGAATCACCACTTGCCTTCAAATTTCCCTCATTGTCAATAACACCACTATTTCCTCAGTCTCCCAAGCCCGCTGCCTTGGTGTCACACTTGACTCCACCCTCTGCATTATTCCTCACATGCAGACTCTCTCCCAGTCCTGTTTCCTATTTCCTACTGAATATGGTACCAAAACTCTTATCCAGTTTCTCATCATCTCCCATCTTGACTAGTACAACCGCCTGTTATCTGGCATTCCTGACACCCATATATCCACACTTCAATCCATCCTAAATGCCGCTGCAAGGCTGATTTTCTTCTCTCACTACTCCTCATCTGCTGCACCACTTTTCAAATCCCTATATTGGCTCGTTGTGTTCTCCAGGATCAAATTCAAATTACCCACCATTACCTACAAAGCCCTCAACAACACTATCCCTGCATACATCTCAAATCTCATATCAAGATACTCTCCCCCACCCTCTTAGGTCTACATCTGACCTGCGACTTGTCTCGTCTCTGGTAACCACATCTTACTCCCGCCTACAAGACTTCTCCCGTGTTGTTCCCCACTTATGGAATTCCCTACCACACTCAATCAGACTTTTCCACAGACTTCAAATCTTTAGACACTCTTTGAAAACCCATCTCTTTTTTAGAGGTGACCTTACCCCAATAACTCTATTCACACTAATGCACCCTCACAACTGTCCCAATCTCCACTCTGAACCCCATTTGCTCCTCTTGTTTCAGCTGTGCCCTCTTCAATTTATAATGTAAATTCTCTAATGAGCAGGGTCCTTCATACAATTTATTTTCATGTCTGCATTTATTTTGTCTACCTTGTATGTCACTGTTTTATGTATGTATTGTTTTCTCTACTGTACGGAGCACTGTGGCGCCTTACAAACCTACGATAATAATAATAATAGTAATAATATGCTTGATGGCAAGTATGAATAGCAAGGCAGATAATGGGCATCCCTGCCTCATGCCATTAGAAATCAAGAATGGTTCTGATTTTGATACTAGCCTTCAAGAAATGATAGAATGACAAAATGTGGTATTTTCCATGACGTATGCCTTTAAGTGCCTCCCCCTTAAAGGCCAAGTCCATCCTCTCAAATACCTTCTCTGCATCTGTAAATAACAGGATTAGTTATATATTTCGGTATTGCAGTCCAGCATTTAAATATAACCCTGGCCATACTGGGATATTATTTTCTTAACACATAAGTCACACCTGCAGGAAAGTCCTTGCTTTCAATATACTTGGTGCCCCTCATTTACGCAGGCGTGGTGATGAATCCATAAATTGTTAAGAGCATTTTGTCGCTATCCAATAACGATTGTCGAATCTCGATTTGTATTTCCAACGCACAAATATTTATTCTCAAAAAGTAGCAGAATAATTCAAGCGAAATAATAATAAGTACAGCCGTTACTTATCGCAGATGCTCTGGATCCAGTGTACAGTCATTCAGGTCTGAAGTCTGTGGTCAAGGTGACTGAACACTACATGAGAGCTACTGCTTATATGCAAACAGAGACACAGTGAAACAATGCAGATGGTATAGCTTGCTTCTATTGGTCCAGGCTTCAGGAGGGTCCAGGGAGTTGCACATCATAGGCGGATTCAATCTAAGGAATCCAAAGGTGGGGTCATCTCTCCAGGGGATGAGCTCTGTTCTTCCCGCCAAAACTCCAATTACAATCAGTCCATTAGCATTTCACAGTCAATATCATATTAAAGGTTTATTCCCTAACATCAATAACTAGAGTATGCAATGTGAGATCTCTTCGCCGAATGCACCGGACAGCTGCTGATGTAAAGGGGATTAATATGATATCAAACATGACACGTTTCCCTTAACCTGAACCATAGGTTGCACTAGTATGCATATACCTCCTTTATTAAACATGAATTCTACTATATTTCGACATAACTAACCCTGTGTTGCGACTACGATTAATGTGTACTATGTACAAATGTGTGTGTTGGTGCGAATGTATACTAAAGTGTAAGAACAGTTATTGCCACGTGTTGCGGCTGGATACGCCCTTCCACGCCATAGCATGCTTGTCACTCACCGGACCGTGAGTGCCTCTTCACTGGTGCGTGGCTCTCCAGTATTCCTGCCAGCACCTATCCTGAACCGTGGCCGCCCGCCATCCTGATGGTCTGCGCATGCGCAGTTCCTAAGAACTCTTCAACCAATTAACTAAAAGCAAAGGTCAGATCAGGCAACGCTCCCTATTTAAAGCACCTGTGTTCATTACCTCGTGGCCTGATCTTGGAGTCTCATTCCCTGCGAGTCTCTGAAGGTGTTCCTGTGTACTTCTCCGTGTCTTCAGCTTTCTGCCGATTCCTGCTCAACTCATTGCCGGTTTCCAGAACGCTTCAAGTCTCCTGTGTTCTACTATGTCTTCAGTTCCCTGCTGATTCCTGCCGGTTTCCAGACCGCTACAAGTCTCCCGTGTTCTACTATGTCTTCAGTTCCCTGCTGATTCCTGCTCTAATCATCTGCGGCTTCCAGTCCGCTATTACCTCCAGTGTTCTACTCGTGTTCGCTATCTCCAGTGATTTCTGCATTGCTCATCGTTGTTCTACCCGTGTCAAGTTCTCTGCCTGTGTGCTGACCCAGACACGGATTACCGCTACCACTCACCTGTGGTTTCTTTACTCGTGCTGGCGTGCAGCCGCTCAGCTGTTCCTGTATCCTCTCGTGGACAGCCTGCTCAACTGAACCGCGGTATGCTTACTTTCAATTGACTGTATTCGTTTACTGCATATCCGCTTGGACTGTTCTCCACTTACCCACGGAATCCTCTATCTCCCTGAGACTGTGTTATTACTCCGCATATCTGCTGGGAAGTTTACCTCTTTGTGCAGTCGTGAGATACATATGCTAATTGACCTTCTACTATTAGCCTGGATTCCAGTAGTGAATTCGTCTCTGTCAAGCAGCGCCTGCCACACCAACATAGACTTGTGCATATTGTTTGGGATCAAGTTCCTTGTGCTCTCAGTGCCTACATTCTATGTTTCCACTCATCAACACTTGTACACCTCCTCACCTATTAAGCAGTGGTACAACTTGCTATACGCAGACCACTGACTTCCCCGCTACCTACCTGCACCTGGACAAGTCTTCTCACCATAAGCAGTGGTACAACTTGCTATACGCAGACCACTGACTTCCCCGCTACCTACCTGCACCTGGACAAATCCTCTCACCATAAGCAGTGGTACAACTTGCTATACGCAGACCACTGACTTCCCCGCTACCTACCTGCACCTGGACAAGTCTGTTCACCATAAGCAGTGGTACAACTTGCTATACGCAGACCACTGACTTCCCTGTTACCTTCCTGCACTTCTTCACGTCCATCAAGATCCTCGTGTTCATATCTACCTAATCATTAACCAGATTGCTGCTAGTCATTGACTTTTCTATTTGCATCCTCTCACCATCTGCTGAGTCATATGTTCCGCTAGTCACCCTGCTACCAGAGGACCACTGTGTAACCCACACTACTCTGGTAAGATCATCATCTGGTGATATCCTGGGCAAAGACTCCTAGTGCCCGTGACAGTGCTCTACACATAATTTCAGACAAAGACAATCATGTTTGTTCGATATTAATTGAAATGACAATTTGCTGACTTCGACAGCTCCACCCTTTGATAGTGTACTAAACTATCACCTAATCACCATCTCAAGTTCAGGATTATACAACACTTCATCACAGACCATGATCTCGGTATCTCTCACCACCCTTTCAGTCTCGTTCTCAGTGTTTCTCCCAGAAGACTGTTTTCCACACTTCAACACAGTAGGAACACATTTGACACATAAACCAATTGCTAAGATGACACCCAGTATAAGGAGAAGGAGCTTACCTACACTAGCAACCATTTCCTGTACCCACTCCCCCAAACCAGAGAACCATTTCACAGGGTTCAACCACGAGAACCAACCTGCCACCTTTTCCCCGACCTCATATAACGAAGAATTATGGTTTCTTCGAAAATCCCATTTCAGTTGCAGAATTTCATCCATCTTCCGGTCTATAACCTCCTTAGTGTCATCCGTATTATTGGTGATGTACGTGCAACATTTGACACCGAACTGGGTGGCCAGTGTTACACAGTACCCACCAGTAATAGAGGTGAGATAATTTAGTACCAGTCTATGTTGCACCAACTCCTTCTTGTACGCTTGTAGCTCCCTTCCAGTATACCTGAAAGTGTCATCATACATCTCGGTGATATTATATATCAATTTAGCTAGGTCTTGGATATATTTAAAGTTCAATGTTCCCCGAGTGGTCCTGGTGAGATCTAGAGCAACCATAACTTGGAAACCCGTTGTTTCACTAATCAATTTTGGAGCTATGGGTTCCTCACCAGGAATCATATTTCTCTTGCCACGGTGTTCATACGGTGTGTGTATGTATGGTGGTTATGTAGTCTTGTGAATACCAACCATTTCATCATGAGTAATAGTCATGATTTCAGGAACCAGTTTAGCTAAGAAACACAAACCCTTGGAACTCGGAGTCACTCAGGAATAAACTTTTCTCCCACAAACAAAGTACACATCATCAGGGAGAACACAAGGAACAGTATGCCCATTAATTATATCACTGTCACGAGCCGCGGCGGTACTCACAGCCGCCGTGGCTCGCTTCCTGTCTGCCCCAGCGTCCCGGCCGTCCCCATGACGACCGGGACGTCACTTCCCTCTCAACGCCGACCGTTGTCAAGACAACGGCCGGACGCCTCACAGTGTAGCGCTGCAACAGGGGACAGCCGGGAGCATGCGCAAGGTTATCTAATAGCCTGGAGGCTATTTAGCGGTTGATCTAATTAATTAACAGGGCCCTGTGTGTGGTTACAGAGCTAGGCTCTGATTGGTCTAACCCTGTATTTAAGGCAGTGAGGTCTACAGCCTCACTGCCGGTTATAGCTTCTGTGCTCCAGTCTGCTGACCTGCTTGTTCCTGTTCCTGTATCCTGCTACTGATTTCCCATGTATGACCCTTGACTTTGAATTGGACTTTGCTTGTGTTTCCTGTGACCCTGATCTCTGGCCTGTTTACCGATACTGCTGTCTGCTGCCGGCCCTTGACCTCTGCGTGGACCTCACTCCGCTTGCCTGGGTTCTCCCCAGCCGGTACAGACTTCACGACCCTCTGTCAGTCTGCAGCCCAGTCTGTCCCCACCATCAGGGGCTCCAGTGAACACCTGATTGGCAGAGTAGATTCCGGGTTGTGTTGTGCCGGCTGGATGGGTTCCTAACAATCACATAAGGTTTCGCTTAGGACAGTTGGAAGGTATGTCCCGCTTCACTGTGTACTGCTCGTGAAGGCAGAGCTGTGTGCACCTAACAGTAGTGCAGACAGTATTGCCTGTGTATTTGTCTAAAATGATGACCATGCTGCATCATAGGGGGTTACCCTGTCTAAAGTGCCCAAGCCCCCCAGAGCCTTAATCCAGCAATGGGTCTGGGCATAAAAATATATATATGGATTAAGCAACACTAACATAGCGTCTTTTTATATAGATAAATATATATTGTACCAAATACCACCCTTTAAGGATGGGCCACTACTTATGGGCCAGTGCTGTGTGCTTGCCCCCTGGGCTAAAGTCTGCCAGCCCTCCCCTGAAGTGATACGACTGAAAAAAATCACATACCTTAGAGATGCCCAAAGCTTGAATCGGACACTGTTCCGTACGCTCGAGCTTGGCATGCCTTACTGTACACTGACTATGTGCATATGCCCATTCACCTCCACGTTCTGCCCATGAAATTGTAGGCTGTGGTCCTTTGCGCTCAAAGATGAATTTTTAAGTTGCTGCATTCACTGGTATATGGTTCAGGTCATGTGCAGAGCGATTTTATGCAACATACTGCATTTGCGTTCCTTGATGATTCAGGCCCCAGATAATTGTATTTAATTTTTTTTGGTATATAATTACATTTTAAACACAGTGCAATTAGGATAAAGTGAGTTTTAGCATTTACTACTAACACTATAAAGCCACATCTCCACTAGGCTATCATTAGACTTAAGTATATACATTTGCAATGACTGATGTACGCCTGCCACTAATGCTACTGTTTTTGAGCTATAGCCAGGGGTGGGCTGGCCCGGGGGGCAGGGGGGCAGGGGGGCATCGGTCCCCCGGGCTGCTCGGTTTCAGCACTGTTAGGACCGGCCGGAAGGCCGGCCGGCTGCCCCTCGAATGCAAAATCTCCTGATTTTGACTGGCGGCCGCATCTCATGACATGGGATGCGGCTGCATCAGCGCACAGGCGGCCGCATCACGACACGCAATGCGGCCGCGTCATTGGACGCGGCCGCATCGCGTGTCATGTGATGCGGCCGCCTGTTGGCCCCCCGGGCTGTACTATGCCAGCCCGCGCCTGGCTATAGCCATATATAGCTCATACCTGTAGTCTAATGCATATGCGTCCACCTCAAAATTAGCCTCTAAATAAACATTCTACTCTAGAAAAGCCTACAAATCATATAACACTGCAAGTAGAAGACAGTGCAAGTTCTTGTGCAGCACATGGAATGGCCATGCATAACTCATGAATTATGTAGGTCTGCTCTAGAGTGAGTGATGATTTCCAGGCACATGTAATCCCAATGTGCTTGTCTATGCTTTTGCCATATTCCTAGCTCAATACCTATACCACACACCTAGTTTCATGGAGCAGTGCAAAAACAATATTTCATTTTGCAGAGCAAGGTTATTGAAAAGAGATGAAGGGGTAGAGACGTTGCATTATTAGGGGACATTCCTTGTTGTGTGGAGGGGTGCAAGGCAATTTTCATATAACAAAAGGACAAGATTTGAGGTGACTAAGCTCAGGTATTATCCTACACTTTTTAGTGCCCTCCAGTTGCACTTTAGTGGATACGTCTTGTATTCATTCAATATCACTGGGGAAGGTGCACCCTCACATATAGTACAATGTAGCACTAAAAGGAGGGGAAAAGAATATGTGTAATGGGGCACTCAGGGGGCTAGTTTCAGTTAAAATAAAGATACTTTATTAATAATTATGTTAAAAAACATGGTGTATGTTTAATAAGGACTTATATCTTTATTGAATCAACATTATTAGCAAAATAATAAAACCACAAGTGAAAATATTGAACCAGTTGGTTACATACAGTTAAAAGTAGCAGATAACTGCTAGACTGTGCTGCTGATTATTATATAAAGATCTCTTGGATTATGTATTTTCCTTTTTATTATCTCCTCAGTTACCAGTTATTGATATCAAGTCTAATTATCAGTAATGTTCTCCTTTAAGAAGTATATCTTAATGTGCTGTAGTTCAAGACAGTTGGTGTGATATATAGGAAATACCCTCAAGAAACTTATGTAATATTAAACAAATAGCTTACTTATCTATAATAAAATATATCATTGTTCAGTGAGGGTACCTAAAATAGATAGCAAGTGTTATAATGAGAAATCAGCTAATTTTAGACTGGCCCTATGATCGTGCTTCATAGGTTACAACCTATTGCTGCTGATATAAGCGTCATATACGATAGTTGTAAATAGTCAAATATTCCCAGGATTAATTACACGCTGGGCACTATGGTGAACTGAAATCCTATAACTGCTAGTATGAGCGTCATATATACTGGTTATTGAAGATCACATGCTCCCAAGGTGGAATTCAATAGTATGATAACTGGACGCTGAAACCTGCAGTAAGATAATTAGAGCACATATACTGCCCATAAGGGACATGAATGTCTACTAAGCAGAGAATAGCAACTGTCTGCACACTGAACTATTATTGAATAATAAACTCCTGAACAAAGACTGTAACTAGAGTGAGAACAGCATGCACAGAAATGCTGAATCGCATTTCGCCGATAGGCTTAAGCAAAGGCAACCCGAGGCAATCTTTCTACTCACTATTTAAAGTCTAGGGCCACGCCTCCAGTGACATCAGCCCTAGAGACATTTGTGGCTACAGGAACCTTGGAAACGTGACAGACGTGTACTCTGGCCAATTATGAATGCTGAACCATAAACAATCAGTGCACGCTTATACATAACACATACTCACAAGTACTGGGATCATACTTCACCCTAAGGTAGGTAATGTAAACAGAACAAATGTCCCAAAACACTTACAAAAAACAATTTACACTATATCAATTAGTTAGTCAATGATTCGGAATATATTATTCAAAATAGTGCCATACTATACTGCGGAATGGCTAATCTCGGTAGGTGATAATTGTGTCCAAGACCAGTAACATAATAATACCAAAGAGAAACTATACTATAATGTGAAAAGGACTATAAGTAAAATAAGGGAAACTAGTATAATGATATAGTGAACTCTGTAACGTGTGAATAAATTTGACAAGAAGAATGCAAAAATAAGTGACTGCAGTGTGAAAAACTATATGAATTAAATCAACACAATTTGCGTATAACATATGATTGGAACTAAGTTAGTAACAGGAATATCGCTAACAATAGACAAAAAAATATATATTTATAGGCTTTAATAGTCTATTTAGTGTTGTGAAATTAAGTGAAATACTAAAAAGTGACTAGATATGAAAAAGTGTGTGTATATATAATCGGCCTTACCTTAATCCAAAAGTGTCAATCCAGGCCTTTGCCATGATCCAGAAGTGTCAATATATAGTAAGTGTCAAATTCATATTAACATATAAGCCTAAATCTATGGCTATCAATATATAATATGCATATTTGGAATATCAATATTGTCATATCCTCAACTCCAATGCCTATTAAGGGCAGCTAGGTCTATACTTCATGGTATGATCTCCGTTCAATACAGAACCTGTAAGGGGGGGTCCAAATATTTAAATATGGATCATGGGTTATATCAATGGACAAAAGAAAGTCGATAGGGTATTACAGAAATATCATAAAGTTATTAAAGTCATTTAAACCATGTGGGACTAAACTGCTCATAAGGAAAGAAAAATTAGTTTCTCTCCTAAGCAATTCTTATTGGAGATCACCCCCTCTTAGGCCCAGCATGATCTGTTCCATAGCAAAGGCCTGGAGTGAACTTGTATCAGAATTGTGGTATCTCAAAAAATGCCTTGCAACGGTTGTAAGTTATTTATAGTTCTCCCTATCTTTCCTTGCTCTTCTTATATTGCCCACATGCTCCAAAATTATAACCTTAAGTGGTCTACTAGTCATACCTATATAGCATTATAGTTGCACGGCCAGGTTAAGCAGTAGATAACATTAGGTGAATTACAATTCAAAAATTTTTTGATTTTCCATATTTTTGAATATCGGTCATTATATTCCTTGATCCGTTTCATATATTGACATGCGCGGCATAAGCCACATTTAAAAAAACTCCATTGGTTTGTTAATGGTTGGCTTTTCTGGAGTTAGCACACAAACGAACCAAATGATCTCTTAAGTTGTTAGACCTCTGCCAAGTCATAGGAATTCTGTCACCAACAGCTTCATTTAGATCTTCATCAGACCTTAAAATACTCAGATGTTTCTGGAAGATGGTGGTAATTTGTTTTAATTCAGGGCAGTACGTACCAATCATACGGACTTGAGTGTCCGCAGATCTCATTTTAGGGGCAGGGTAGATTAAGGTTTCCCTATCTTTTGAATTGACCATTTTGTTAGCTCTAATAATGGTCTTATTGCTATAGCCTCTACATTGGAGTCTAGACTTGAGTTCTCTCACTCTCAAATCATAAGTGTCATCAGAGCAGTTTCTTCGTGTTCGAAGAATTTCACCTTTTGGAATCCCTCGAATAACTGCAGGGTAGTGTGAACTTGTCTAATGTAGTAGGCTATTGGTGGCCGTCTGTTTACAGGGAATATCTGTACTGAGCTTACCATCCACTGATTTGGAAATGGTCAAATCTAGGAAATTTATTTTGGTCTCCTGTATTTCTGAGGTCAATTTCAAGTTCAACCTATTGGTATTAAGAAGGACAGTAAAGTCATTGAATAGGGTAGCATTACCATCCCACAAGATGAATACATCATCAATGTATCTCAACCAAATAATTATGTGGCCAATATACAAATTCTCTCTCCCACCACCCCAAAAATAAATTAGCAAATGTGGGAGCACATGCAGTACCTCAAATTTGAAGAAAATATCTATTTTAGGTACTCTCACTGAACAAGGATATATTTTACTATAGATAAGTAAGCCATTTGTTTCAGTATTATTACATCAATTTATTTAGGGTATTTCCTATATATCACACTACAGCACATTAAGATATACTTCTTAAAGGAAAGCATTACTGATTAGACTTGATATCAATAACTGGTAACTGAGGAGATATTAAAAAGGAAATTACATTATCCAAGAGATCTTTATATAATCAGCAGCACAGTCTAGCAGTTATCTGCTACTTTTAACTGTATGTAACTAACTGGTTCATTATTTTCACTTGTGGTTTTATAATTTCGCTAATAATGTTGATTCAATAAAGATATAAGTCCTTATTAAACATACTCCATGTTTTTTTTAAAACTAGTTATTAATAAAGTATCATTCTTTTAACTGAAACTAGCCCCATTACACATATTCTTTTCCCCTCCCTTTAGTGCTACATTGTACTATATGTGAGGGTGCACCTTCCCCAGTGATATTGAATGAATACAAGACTTTATAATAAAATGATATGGTATTGATGATAAAACAATATATCACTGAATTAGTGGGCTCACCCAATGCGGTACACAATTGTTTAGTAACAACAGAAATTAATCAGAATGAATAAACTATAAAAATAAAAGTTTTTTGGACCACAAAAAACATTTCTATGTGGTATCATTCTCTCCACCTTTATCAGTCTCTTACTTTCTCTCCTGTCTGTGGCATTCTCTCTCCTCTTCCCTTGTCAGCAGAGCTGGATTAAGGGGGAGCACGTGCCCTAGGGGGGTGCGGGTGTGTTATAAGACGGTTCTCTAAAATAGTGCCAGTGGGGGGTCAGTATAGTTCTTGGAAGGTGACCAGCCACCTTCCTTCTAGTGGCTGCATTCTCCCTCCTCCAGTCTCGTCACTGACAGGTTCTGTCCCATGTGTGCAGATCAGCAAGAGCTTCTACTTAGCTTGGCTGGAACAAGGCAAGTGTGAGGAAAATGGGGTGGGGGAGGGTAAGTTATTGTAATTTGTGAGGGAAGTGAGTGGGTTATGCTAGTGTGAGGGAAGGGGGGTCTTAATATAACATGTGATGAGGGAAGAAGGGTCTTTGGGGTTTAATTGAACATGGGTACTATTTTAGTTGTGGGGTGATGGTGAGGAAATTGAATTCATTTGTTTGCCATTTAATTTAATTGTAGGGCCTATTAATTTAGGATGGGATGATGGGACCTTTAATATTGGGGCTATTAATTGAATGCTGGGCTGTTTGGGGAGAATGAGGTCTATTTATTAAATGTGAACATAAATTATTTAATGGCAGTGATGACTTGAGGGAAATAGGTATATTTATTAAAAGTAAATGCCATTCATTTATTGTCGGGGTGGGATGGTGAGAAATAGATTTATTTATCAAATGTGAACACTCTTTATTTTAATGTTGGGGTTGGGTAGAGGCCTCCTTATTAAACGTGGGTGCTATTGATTTAACACTGGCGGTAGTTGAATTTTTTAAAATTACATGTACCCATTTTTTTCCCCAAACAGGGCCCCCAACATTCCAGGATCCAGGCAAGCAGCAACTAAAGACACTAGAAGCCACAGATAGTAAAAGCAAAAAGAACAGGTAAAAGAGAGCAGGACAGTCTGCCAACTGTCCTGAACCTGGTGGGGCAGTACCAAATTTGGGTGACTGTCTCACTTAGTCAGGATTTGGTCCGACAGTGGGAACAATTGTAAGGTATATCCTGCTTCATACTGTACTGCTCATGAAGGCAGAGCTGCACACAGTAGTGCACCCAGTAATGCCTGTGTATGTCTAAAATGATTACCATTTTACATCATAAGGGACACCCCATCTTAAGTGACCCAGCCCCCAGAGCTTTAATCCAGCTCTACATGTCAGTGCCATTCTTCCTGCCCTGTACCTGTCTGTGCCAGCCTCTCTGCTTCCCCAATCTGTGTCGTTTTCACTCTCTTCTGCTCTTTATGTTAGCCTTTCTACCAGTCTCCTGTCTGTGCCAGTCTCTCTACTTTACTTTTCCTTCCCCTATTTGCTATGCTATCTGCACTTCCTCCGTCATTATGATCACAATTGCTGTTTGTTTATAAAGGACAATCTGGACAAAGCATGAATACAATAAACATTATAGCAGATGTGTTAATTCAATCAAGCATAACAACACATGCATGAGACAGATTCTTACATCAAGGGATAATTAGACAATCAATACGAAGGCACGAGTGGATTTGGTGGACAGGGGAAGTAGACGGCATGTATATACTTTAATTCATAAAGAATTAAATATTATTGTGAAAAATTGAGGCTAACAGATCAATGTTGTGAGCAAAAATGGCTTACTGCACTGCCAGTCCTAGAGGGCCATATCCACTGCAATCCATTGTTTGTGATGCTATAATTAGATTTTTATTTTGTTTCACAATTGTGCACTTTTTTTTTACTGGTTTTGACCCAAGAGTGGTGGCGTCTAGTTATCTATTTTAAGTCATTTGTGTGCACTGGACATACCTATGCCCTGGATCTCATAAAATCCAATACTGGGGTGTGAGGTCAGATACTGGAACTTGATTGAAAACATGAGAAAGTTGTCACGGTAGAAAGGAGGCTCCATTATCACTCTTATTACAGCTGGCACAGAGAGATCCTCAACTGCAACATTCACCATACAAAACCAAGATAGTTTCCTCCATATTACCTGTATGATTTAATTGCCAAATACAGTACACACTAACTCTACATACACAGTCTGTGCAGGAAGTATCAGTATAACAGTTGTTAAATCACACTGCAGTGTTTTGGAGCTCCGCCCCACCCTGCCCTCACTGATTAGGGTGAAAGTTGCCTGGGGAGAAAGATAACACTACACATAAAACTCTTACCAGCACCCCAGCTACTTACCCTATCCTGAGGGATGACTATGGGATGAATCATACACTCCTCACAATTACCTAACTTTGGCGTACAAACCCCTCAGCACCTTGGTCTAGAGAAGAAACCGGACAGGTTACTGAAGGGTAGGGATACTGCATAGATGCAAAAGGGGTGTCCCAGGTGATGGCAGGGAGTAGAGAAACCTAACAGACAACTCGTAATATTCTGGGCTAGATTGTGGGACTACAGATATTCAGGCCAGTGAAGAAGAATCCCACCCTAATACCCTACTCACCATTGTACTGGTAAAGACCCACCAAGTAAAGGAATCAACCAATAAATAGTACTCACAGAGGAACAGTCACTGTCTCCTCTTGATGGTTGCCTGCAACCCTCCAAACTGGTGCCTAGAAAAACAGGGGAGAAACAAAAACAGCCCACCCACAGAGCTACCTACCCTCTCAAATGTGCCTCCCACACTAGCGCTAACTACAGCAACAACGAAGCAGCGCCCTGATCCTAATAACAAACTATGTGATCAGACGCTGCGCAACTATAACGATATTCACTAGAGATGCGCATTCTGGGTTTTATAAAAGCCGAACCCCCTGAACTTCGCAAATCCAAGTACCAAGCAAAGCTGGCTCGGTACTCTCCTGCTTCCTCGGATCTGACATTGAGGCAAAATGCCATTGTCGCATCGTTGGATCTCACAGGTTTTGGATTCCATAAGTACCTCCATTCCCAGGAGATCATGGACCACTGCTCACACAGACACAGGAGGGGTAGCATCATTCTTGTCATTGTCCAGTGACATTGCTCACCCAGACACAGGAGGGAGGGAGGGGTAGCATCATTCCTGTCACTCTCTAGTGCCGGGTGGGGTACGCATCGCCGATGCTGTTAAACCAGACGCTGAGGACATCTACAAAAGAAAAACGATTTGAGAAGACAACGACAAGAATATACACAGACTTACCTGATCAGAGACTGTCCAGATATCCGATCGTAGCAGGACACTGACAGCAGCTTCTTTCGAATGTACAGGTGTCTGGCAGTAGTGCCTGACGTCAGTACGGGCTCAATGAATTTTTATTTAAAGCGTCAATGTTGGGACCACGCAGGATATTGTATGTATTCCTATCCCAGAATACATGCAATACAAGAAAATAAGTGCAAATGCAATTACATAAATAAGTGCCCTGCGCTATTCGCTTTAAATACATTTTTGGAAGTGAGACCAAAGGGTAAAGCATGGTCCTCGCAGACTGCAAAGTGAAGGAGACATTGATACCCTTCCATATGGGGATATGTAGGCAGACATCCTTTATGTCTAGCAATTTCAGAAATTCCCTGCATTCCATGCCTGACTCCATCCAGCATCCTAGTACCCGAACCAGTTTGTTGAATGTTCCGAGATTCAATATTGGATTAAACAATCTGTCTGTTTTTGGGACAAAGAGGTGGAAGTAAAACCTCAAGTCTTGTTCCTGAGGTGGGACCTGAAAAATTATGCAGGAAAACAGACGTTTCCGAATAGCCTCCTGGAGCGTCAGTTTCCTGAACCTGCTGGAGGGCAGACCTGTGGTGAAAAACCAGCGTGTGGAATTTCCCCATTTATCAAAGGCAAATGATAAAAAATTCCAGGTGCCAGGAAAATTTAAGTCCGGTTTCTGCCAGGTCTCAGATATCAACTAAAAGAGGAGAAGCCGGGAAACAAAGCATCTGCTTCTTTGGTATTTTAAAAAGAGAAGCCAGTAAAATCCCTATTTTCAGGTTTAGCAAAACCTATAGTCTGCCCAACGCCCAGGATTAAATCACCCATTAACTGTGATTTAGCTGTGTCCTCTTCATTGTAAGAGACTTCCCCCTCAGAATCCTGAAGCTACTTCCCATCTTCTTCAGAACATGGGATCAGAGTTGGGGTTATGGACCTGAATAGTCTCAGGAATCTGACATTTTCCAGTTGTCCTATGTGGGGGAAGACTTTAAAGGTGTTCCAATAAGGAAGAAGCACATGCAATACACTTGGAGGACTCTGCTAGAGATAATGCCAAACCAGTATCAGCCTGGGAAGCCCCAATAACGGGTAGCTGTGATGCATTTATAGAATGTGAAGAGTCACTTGCCTCTTTGGTCTGAGACATTACCCAGGCAAGTTCAGCTATGGATGTCGCCTGTGACTTTTCCTAAGGCGGCTTCTCTGGTTCAGCCAATGCAGTCGCAGTAGAACATTGATCACATGTTGCACACAGGGCATTCGGGTCAGACTGTCCTTTAGTCATGGCAGTCCCTTTCTCAGATATATTGATGGTAAACAAAATCAAGCAAATAAATTTCCTGTGTAATTAAAAAAAGAAAAAGGATTTAGTTTAAAACATATACATGCATGCAACACAGTTTGAACACACTACACTGATTACCAGTAAAGTTTGGTCCCCAACCATAAACTAGTGCCCACAACCCTGTAGGAACAGGTGGTAAAGGCACAAAAAACTGATAAACAGCGTACTATAGAGGATGGTACCAGAAGAGAGAGGGCACAGACTAGAAAAAAAACTGCTGCAGCACGACTGTGTTTATAGGGAGATGTTAAGCTGGTCAGGATGAGAGGTTACGCTGCCAACAGAAATTATACACAAAGTCCTCCCTAATAGTGAGAACAGCAGCTGCCACAGTTGCAGGGGTGAGAGAAGCCGAAAGGCTGCACATCCCAATGCAGGGACCCAAACTGAAGGAAGCTCACAGGCAACTCACTCTCTGGAAAAGGGTCCCCGCACTGTAAAAAGAAAAGTATTTGCAATAATAAAAAGACAAAAAAGGGAGAGCCCAAAATAAAACGCCCTACTTCCAAACACTTTACCTAAAATGGAGGATGGCTCCAATGGAAGGGGCATAGTAGGGTACTGGCTATCCACTCAAATAGTTTGAGTTTTCATCTGTCTATACTCCTGATCCACCTACTATATCCCATTGTTGCAGTGTCCCCCTCTTCACTAAGTTTAGGCGATTTAATTTTTAAATTCCAAACTAACTTCCAGGACCCCTTCTTCAAGGTTTAGCATCACCTCCAAACAAGTATTTGCTCCAGGTAGCTAGTAGCCTGACCCTGGAGCAGCAGGCTTCCTGCTACAACTAAAACTCTCAGGGTTTCAGTATAGCACTTCCCCTCTTTGGCCTCCCAGGAGGCAACAATTTTCCAGGATTTATTTGAGTTCAGGGGGTGCCATTAGAAACCCCTCTGGTGGTAATAGTCTGTGACTCCTGGCAAGGCCTGCCACAGAGTTGTACGAAAGACGCTCTTTTGGCCTCTCCACTGGACCACCAGGAATGGGGGAGTAGTCTGGCATGGCCACATTCTGCCAAAAGGAATCAGAGCGACGGAATAAACACTGGTTTCACCTGCAGAAGTGCATCTTCATAAAAATAATAATCTGCATTTTTTTTTTTATACAAGATTTCACCAAATACTAAAATTTACCAAAAAATGAATATGTAATTGTAGTTCTGAGCCCTGTTAAGAAGGGAAGGGTTGACTTTTTGGGGAAAATCTATTCTGGATGTAGAAACTTGATTGACAAAATGTTTACACACTTTTCAGATAACTGAACACAAACACCTTTTTCACATATACTTTAGGCTTAAATTTTCCAAAACTAAACACAGATGACCAATTAACCACAATTAAAATAGGATGTCTTAACTCTTAAATGTTATCCAACATCTATTTTCAGTCGGACACCTACCAAGTCTACTTTGAAGCCAATTGTGAATAACAAATTATCTTTAGTAGTCTACAGTATAGGTGCCTAATGTTAGTCAGCGTGTGGGTGTGAACATAATAATGTTTCTTAAGTAAGACAAACATTTTTTTTTTTTGCATGTTGATTTACAGGTAGAAGCATGCCATACTTATCGAAAGACGTGAAGAAAAAAAAAAACCTTCATCTTACCCTTATTTAAAAATAGGGTGGGGCATGTTTGCTCTTGTTAAATTAAATCTTAGAAGACCAGGGAGGATAAGCCAATCCATTAATTAATTTGGAGACCAACAGAGGCATGGCATAATGTGTTGGAGGGAATTTACCTTGTCCAGACTTTGTACACAGTTTCTATGATATATATCGCATTGGACATTTGTTGTTAGGAGCTAAGTGCTAGCTATAAGTGTCTCTGAATTATCTTAATTACAGTGTTATATTGACAATTAGTGGATGTATGTCCAAAACTTGGTTGGAGGCATCCAAACGAAGGTGCTTGCTCAACTTTAGTTGAACGCCAGAAAGTTTACAGTAATTAACCGGGAGCACTGTGGATATGATTTTTATAAACCACAAAAAAAATGCATGCAAGATCTGGTGAAATAAAATCACAGACACACATTGTTAATTAAAATAGAGTTTATTATTATTAGCTTTTTGTTTTTATTATAAACATGAGAAAGCAAAAACACCTGAAAATGTAGAATTAGTTTCAGTATACACCTGCAATAAACCAATTTACTTTTGGGATTCCCTACTACACAATGCAGTGCACCTAGAGTACCCAGACAAGAACCTTAATACTACTACAGTAGCCAGTTCTGTCCCCTCCCCCATATTAGCCATAGTTCCTTAGATACAAGATGTGAATCACAAAACCTCAACATACCTCCCTGTTCATAAAACAGACTCAATTAAGATGACTTACAAACATTAGGAAGCCACATATTAAAATCACAAAAAAGTCTGTCTCAGTGTGCTGACCAATTACTGTTTTGTGAGTTAGAGCCCCACATTGATGGGGAGACCATTGCATTATTGTTATCCTGTCACCCAAACAATTTTGTTAAAATGCTTATAAAACAGAGGAGTTAATAATTAAAATCTAAGACAATACTTCCATATGAAATGTAAGTATCATATTTGTCTGAAGAAACGAGAAGACAGCCCTTGCTTTTTAAAACAAAAAGTAGCACAATAGAAAAATATCTTGTACTTCACAATAACAAAATGGAGAAAAAGAAAAAAAAGCAAAAAAAAAATGCATTTACATAAACTCTGCAACCGCCTTATTTAGGTTTCATCAACCCATGCACATGACTTGGTTGTACAGTTGTTACAGTTGGCTCAGTTTGCTAATCGCATTAACATAACTACAAACATTGTTTGGAAAGATGCAAAAAAAAAAAAGTTTTATCTCAGTGGAACAAGGCATTTTAATAACGGTTTTAAAATTGGTCCCCAAAATTACATGGGTGACAGGTTAGAGCAGTTATGAAAAAATCAGGACCTTCTCACAGCCAGTAGACAAACGCTTTCGAATACCTCTTGGTTTAGCATACAAGTTTTTTTTGAATAATTAGACTCCAGTGTAAAAATTACCACTCATTCATGCAAAAGCCTTTTTTGTTTATTAAAGGATCATATTAAAAAAAAGTATTGTCGATTCTCATGTTCTGCATTTCTGTATATTTAAATCAGAGTATTTTGCTTCTTACTGATTGATGCAATAATTGGATCAGTTACACAGCAGTCTAAGCACTGCCCAGTGCATCTCAAACTTCAAACCTGCCCTGTATTACATGCGATATAACTATATATATTGAGGGACATTTTGATTAATTTATACAGGAGTGGGTGGTGAAATACAAGGTTGGAGGCAAATATGAATTTTCCCTGGAAAAAGTGCAGAAACATTGCTGAGACATTAACATTCAGTATGTCTTTGTTTAAAAGAATAAGTATTTTTGTCAGCTATCAACTGTTACCATCTGTATTAGAAAGGACACTGATCAAGTATGCAAACCTTTTATGTTAATTGGACTTTAACATTTTTAAAGAGATAGAAAGTTTGGGGAAGATTGATTTGGGGATGGAAAGTCCAAAATACAAAACTTAAAAGGGGTGTTATTCATCTGGAGAAGTAAAACTTCTCATCAGATCAGAATTAACAGTTAATTATTCTGTGTTCCCATGACTATATTATAATTTGGCATACCTACTTATCCTTCTTACTGCAAGGTAATGAATGGGCAGTTTACATTATCTAGCAAGCAGGTTGTTTCCATATGGTTTTGTTGAGAGGCTCATACAAACTACAACAGTTCAACACAGACATTTTAGAGGTTTTCCAACCATGTTACACACAATTGATCTTGTAGCAGCTGCAGTAGTTTACAGTGTGCTGTGGGACTCAAAAACAGCTATGATCATAGAAAAAACTGCAGCATGTCCATGTGTCACAGAAACTAAGGATGTAACCAAAACAAGTTGCAGGTATCTTCAGTAATCTGTGGTCATCAAATAGGAGTGATCATGGTGGGCCATAAATCTTAGTTCAGAAAAATTAAAAAAAAACAAAAACAAAGACAGCACTAAAGCAACTTCAATAGCAGCAGGTAGTGCATGGAACACATCTTTACATCACTATGAGATGAGGAAGTGGTGTAAAATTAAAAAACGTTCAAAGTTTATTTCATTTTGCAGCGTCTTATAATGCATCATTTTCTGGGGGAGCACCATTAATTACAGTAGTACAATCCAGTTATTTGTGCTGAAAATACACATTCTTCTTTGGACAGTCACCATCCTAACCAAACAATTTTGTGGTAGGGTTGTGCTGGTGGGCAACTGACAGATGAAACATTGCATATGGGTTAGATTACAAGCAGATCTTCAACTCTCTCAGAAGCGTAAAAAAAACAAAACAAAATAAACCATTGGTTGTGCAAGAGGACTCAAGTCTGTACTTTGCACTTGAATTTTATAAAAAAAAAAAAAAAAAAAGGTCTGGTTAACACTGAGGGATAACTGCAGCACAAAAACAAAAAAACAAAAAAAATAAAATGGCAATAAAAAAAATGTAACTATACTCACACAATTAGTGTTTTAGCTTCTACTATGTCAAACTATATAGTGTTAAAAGTCTCAGTTCACAGCTATAGGCCTACATAGTAAGCATACAAATGTAGGTAGTAGAGGGACATATGAGGAGGACTTAGCTTTTGACGCACCACTTGTATGTATGTAAAACGCTGTGCTGCTTCCTATTAGACCCTCTTCTCTGTTACCATGATGTATGCTCCTTATTCTCCAAAAAGGGCTTGCAGCGTCCCTGGATTCACTGTCCCTTGCCCCACCCCCCCACAATCCCTGTGCTGGAAGACACTGCTGGCTTGAAATAGTGTGTAGGAGAGTGTGTGGGAAGCTTGGTAGTGCCTGGGTAACAGTGCTGCACACTGATCGTGTTGAAGCTGCGCCTGGCTCCTGCTGGAGTTGCCTCAGGAAATGATAGCATTAGCACGCCGAAAGCCCACTAAGTTATCAGCACTGATGGACCGCCTCATGGCAGCTTTAGAAAGGTCTTTGTACTTATCTTCACACAGTCTGGAGATAGCCTGGGCGAAACAAATAA